>NW_027450746.1:0-7500 GCF_964194025.1 Convolutriloba macropyga
GGTCCGAAATGGACTGGGCAATCAGAGAAAAGTACAGCGCTTCAAGGGGATCGTCTGTTGTAACTTGCAGACGTGAACCAGGAATTCCTGGTACTTATGAGTCAACAACTCATAGGGATTACGTCCCTGCCCTTTGTACACACCGCCCGTCGCTACTACTGATTGGATAGTTAAGCAAGAATTGCAAATTCCTACTGTTGGGACTTCGGTCTCCGGCAACGGGATGAAGCGGATCGAGCTTAATTGTCTAGAGGAAGTAAAAGTCGTAACAAGGTTTCCGTAGGGGAACCTGCGGAAGGATCAGTGATTGATTCCTTCGGGCATGGCTGCTGGTAGAGGCCATGTCTGTAGTGCGCATGACGCTCTGTCGCTAGAGATTGCTTGGCAACCAATCTCGAATTATGTATCGAGCTCAAAAACTACTTGTGTGGATACATAGTTCAGCAGTCATGGCAAGGGACTGCTTAAAGGGAGACTAGTTAGCAAAAGCAGCCTAGCAGAACTGCAGCTATCTAGATCTCAGAAGCTGGGTTATAGAAGCCCAGCTATAGACTTGTGAATGAGAAAGGCCTAAAAAGGTCCACAAGTCGCGTGGTTAGAACCGACACGCAAAAATCCCAGCGAGTGACAGAGCGTTGCGCTGTTCAGTGGGAAAGAGTTGAGCTACTCGGGGCGCCCACTGAACTTGCTCCGAGCCAAAGGCTCGAAAAAACACAGCTTAGCCTCAGATCCTTTACATAGAAGGCTAGCTAAAAATAAACTTACCTTGGACGAGGGTAAAGTTTAGTCAGTTCTTAGGGGAGAGTAATCCACAGCTTCTCGCCCTCTGAACATTCTCCCAGATATGTAGGTCTGGGAGAGTCTCCTCCTGTTCTTCGGAATCTGGAGGTAGACAAAGACAGTACGATACGATCTTGCATCGGGATGACTAACCGATAATGATCATAATCTGACAATTTTTCCGGCTTGAGGCACCGGAGTCAGATTAAAGACACATACTGAACTAAAGGCGTATGTGCAAAGCTTGTCGGAGTGTAGAGAGTCAAGCTGAGTTGACTCGTCACGTGGTGATGACAACAGCCATGTGCAAAACACTCACAACTTTATCGTCTATGTGGAAAAGGTTGCTAACAGCGCTCTCTATGAGAGGCCCTCGCATATAACTATACGAGGAAAAGGCGATAGAGTTGTTTGAATGTGGGGCAGGTTCATCGACAAGCTAAGTTGATCACATTCTTGTTGTGGCATCCTACTAGAATTGGTCACGGTCTGCACCAACTCTCCCCAAGTTGGCCAGACTTAAAACTAGAAATAAGGTTTGCAGCTATGTGAACCTAGAAACTGTAAAGGAGTTGAAAGAACTTAAAGGAATTGAAAGAGGCCTTGAGGTATATCCTCTTGGTAAAGACCCACAAAAGCTCACAAAAAGTGGCTTCGAAGGGCAAAACTGGTTCATCCAAAACAATTGGAGAGCTTAAAGCAGAACCAATTCGAATGAAACACTATTGGTGAAACTTCATCATGAGAACGTCACAAGCTGATCACGCTCTATGATATGACTAGTATTATGTTGCTTCTAGTAGGCTAAGCGCAAGCCGAAACATCAACATGTGAAAGTCGTAGAATTTTGCAATCAAACTGTGGCTAGTACTGTGATGTTACTAGTAACCTGGTGGTTCCGTCATATGGCCAAGAGAGCATTTGAAGGCGAAACTTCTGCATGGGAAAGCTGCATCATGATCAAAATTTTATATCGAGTATTATGTTGACGTTAGTAGGCCTTGGCCGAAAACGCAGCATGTGAAAGGTATAGATAAAAGTTATTGTTGCAGTCAGTACTGTGTAGTTACTAGTAGCTGGATTTAAGCTCAAAATGAGACACTGTTGGTGAAACTTCATCATGAGAATGTCACAAGCTGATCAAGCTCTATGATATGACTAGTATTATGTTGCTTCTAGTAGGCTAAGCGCAAGCCGAAACATCAACATGTGAAAGTCGTAGAATTTTGCGATCAAATTGTGGCTAGTACTGTGATGTTACTAGTAACCTTGTGTTACGTCATATGGCCAAGAGAGCATTTGAAGGCGAAACTTCTGCATGGGGAAGCTGCATCATGAACAAAAGTTTATATCGAGTATTATGTTGACATTAGTAGGCCCTGGCCGAAAGCGCAGCATGTGAAAGGTATAGATAAAAGTTATCGTTGCAGTCAGTACTGTGTAGTTACTAGTAGCTGGATTTAAGCTCGAAATGAGACACTGTTGGTGAAACTTCATCATGAGAACGTCACAAGCTGATCACGCTCCATGATATGACTAGTATTATGTTGCTTCTAGTAGGCTAAGCGCAAGCCGAAACATCAACATGTGAAAGTCGTAGAATTTTGCGATCAAATTGTGGCTAGTACTGTGATGTTACTAGTAACCTTGTGTTACGTCATATGGCCAAGAGAGCATTTGAAGGCGAAACTTCTGCATGGGGAAGCTGCATCATGAACAAAAGTTTATATCGAGTATTATGTTGACGTTAGTAGGCCCTGGCCGAAAGCGCAGCATGTGAAAGGTATAGATAAAAGTTAGCGTTGCAGTCAGTACTGTGTAGTTACTAGTAGCTGGATTTAAGCTCGAAATGAGACACTGTTGGTGAAACTTCATCATGAGAACGTCACAAGCTGATCACGCTCTATGATATGACTAGTATTATGTTGCTTCTAGTAGGCTAAGCGCAAGCCGAAACATCAACATGTGAAAGTCGTAGAATTTTGCAATCAAACTGTGGCTAGTACTGTGATGTTACTAGTAACCTTTTCTTACGTCATATGGCCAAGAGAGCATTTGAAGGCGAAACTTCTGCATGGGGAAGCTGCATCATGAACAAAAGTTTATATCGAGTATTATGTTGACGTTAGTAGGCCCTGGCCGAAAGCGCAGCATGTGAAAGGTATAGATAAAAGTTATCGTTGCAGTCAGTACTGTGTAGTTACTAGTAGCTGGATTTAAGCTCGAAGTGAGACACTGTTGGTGAAACTTCATCATGAGAACGTCACAAGCTGATCACGCTCTATGATATGACTAGTATTATGTTGCTTATAGTAGGCTAAGCGCAAGCCGAAACATCAACATGTGAAAGTCGTAGAATTTTGCGATCAAATTGTGGCTAGTACTGTGATGTTACTAGTAACCTTGTGTTACGTCATATGGCCAAGAGAGCATTTGAAGGCGAAACTTCTGCATGGGGAAGCTGCATCATGAACAAAAGTTTATATCGAGTATTATGTTGACGTTAGTAGGCCCTGGCCGAAAGCGCAGCATGTGAAAGGTATAGATAAAAGTTAGCGTTGCAGTCAGTACTGTGTAGTTACTAGTAGCTGGATTTAAGCTCGAAATGAGACACTGTTGGTGAAACTTCATCATGAGAACGTCACAAGCTGATCACGCTCTATGATATGACTAGTATTATGTTGCTTCTAGTAGGCTAAGCGCAAGCCGAAACATCAACATGTGAAAGTCGTAGAATTTTGCAATCAAACTGTGGCTAGTACTGTGATGTTACTAGTAACCTTTTCTTACGTCATATGGCCAAGAGAGCATTTGAAGGCGAAACTTCTGCATGGGGAAGCTGCATCATGAACAAAAGTTTATATCGAGTATTATGTTGACGTTAGTAGGCCCTGGCCGAAAGCGCAGCATGTGAAAGGTATAGATAAAAGTTATCGTTGCAGTCAGTACTGTGTAGTTACTAGTAGCTGGATTTAAGCTCGAAGTGAGACACTGTTGGTGAAACTTCATCATGAGAACGTCACAAGCTGATCACGCTCTATGATATGACTAGTATTATGTTGCTTATAGTAGGCTAAGCGCAAGCCGAAACATCAACATGTGAAAGTCGTAGAATTTTGCGATCAAACTGTGGCTAGTACTTTGATGATGCTTGTAGCCAACCGAATTGGTTGAAAAGCCCAATAAGTAAGCTAACTTGGGAGAGCTTGTTGGAAACCAAATGCTACTAGATTGGTCCAAATACATCCTTCAACAGGGGATCACTTGGCTCGCTTTACGAAGAGGAGCACAGCTATATGTGTTAATTCGGTATGAATCGCAAGATTTGTTTACCGACCTCTCTAACGCAAAAGGCGGTCTCGGCTTCGGCTGTTGACTGCGTCCGATTCAGGGTTATATAACTCTCGATTGAACACATTGATGTTCTATTGTTGGTGCTTCCAATAAAATTGGAACACTTAAAGCAGAACCGATTCAAATAATAGCATTCTGATCAATGATTGCATTCCTTGATCAAGAACTGCTGGAGTCATTGTGATGGCGAATTTTCTTCATAAGAAAATTGCAAAGAGACGGAACTTAATGAGACTAGTATTATGTTGTTTCTAGTAAGCGGAAGCTGAAACAGCAACATGTGAAAATCAAGTTTTGTTCAATGATCTCGAGGCGATAAGTACTATGAAGCAACTAGTAGCCTAAGCATGACTCAGATTTGAGACAGTCAAAAAGACTGGCGAAACTTCTTCACATGAAAGTTACATAGAGAACTACAAATGTATACAGCGAGTATTATGTTGTTTCTAGTAGGCGAAAGCTGAAACATCAACATGTGAAAGTTGTCTGCAAACTGTAGAACGATATGTGATTAGTACTGTGCTGTTACTAGTAGCCAGTCTGACTGTAGAAGCCAAGACAAAGGGAAACTAATGCATCTGAAAAGGACAAGTTATGGAAAGGTATGCACGATAAGTATTATGTTGTTTCTAGTAAGCGGCAGCTGAAACATCAACATGTGAACGTCGTTGTGTACAGTAACCTAGAACTATATAGTCCTTAGTAACGTGCATTTACTAGTACCTGTAATTGGTATTCAGACTCAGGCAGTTTGGAATAGTTTGGCAAAGATGCACCAGAGAAAACTGGGATTTGATACAGAAATTGTTGAATACAAGTATTATGCTGCTTCTAGTAGGTTGAATCCGAAACATCAGCATGTGAAAATTGAAAACATTTCTGGTTCGAATTGTCACAAGTATTTGGTGATCTGAGTAGCCAAACTCACTACAACGCCAATTGAAGGCAAAAATTCTCAACGGGAAAAGCTATTCTCATTGAATGAGCTAACAAGACGAGTATTATGTTGCTTCTAGTAGGCGAAAGCCAAAACATCAACATGTGAAAGTCTTGCTGAACAAATTTAATGTTGTTGAGCTCAGTACCGTGTGAATTAGTAGCCATAATTGGCGAGCGAAAATTGAACTGGCGAAACTTCGTCTTTGGAAAATTGCAGATGCCGAGCACTTATTTTGCAACGAGTATTATGTTGACTGTAGTAAGCGAAAGCCGAAACAGCAACATGTGAAAGCTGTTGAAATTTGTGGTCATTTTGCAATAAGTACAAGGAGTGTAACTAGTAGCCAGGTCAAAATTTGGGATAAGAATGAGCAAAAATTCTGCATGAGAACAGTTGAAATTATGAAACTAAATTACAAAGACTAGTATTATGTTGTTTCGAGTACGCGAAAGCGGAAACATCAACATGTGAACGTTTGTAACGAAGTTTCGTTAATTTTCAGCCTAGTACTGAGCAAGAACGAGTAGCCTCATCTCCAATCCCACGCAAAATGTAGTGAAATATGTGAGTGAACCTTATTCACGGTGAGGGTTTCCCGAGGTCTGTATTGCAGCGAGTATTATGTTGCTTCTAGTAAGCGAAAGCTGAAACAACAACATTTGAAAGTTGGAATTAATGACTGAATGGAAACTTCGACCTGTGTTTGATAGTAGTAGCGAACAAAACTGCTGAATCGGTTTCTGTCTCATATTGGTCAGTGAACCAATTAAGAGACAATCAACTACATAACCTGAATTGGGCGAGAGAACCCCCTTAACTTAAGCATATCAGTAAGGGGAGGAAAAGAAATCAACTGAGAATCCCTTAGTAATGGCGAATGAACAGGGAAAAGCTCATCGGGAAGAGAAATGGCAACATTTCTCGGTGTCCGGTATGGTTTGATGCTAGACTGGTGAATTTGTCCTGATGTCTACTGGAAAGTAGCATCAAAGAAGGTGAAAATCCTGTAAAGGTCATTTTCGATACCAGTCATAATGGCTCATTCCTATGAGTAGAGTTGTTTGAAAGTGCAACTCGAAGCTGGAGATATGTCTCTCCAAAAGCTAATTATAAAGCGAGACCGATAGTAAACAAGTACCGTGAGGGAAAGTTGAAAAGCACTCTGAAGAGAGAGTGAAAAGTACGTGAAACTGTTGAAGGGGAACTGGAGTGAGCGTTACCATACTCAATGCCTTGATATTATATTCTCGGCTACCGAGTAGTGTAGTTGTCGTCTTTTGGCAAATCTTGTTAATGAATCGAGCAGAAGTTTTCCTCGGAATTCTTCTTGTTGATTCTAAACAAAATGAGATAAATTGATCTTGATTGCCTGTCTGACCTCAACTTCCTATTCAATGCTCTCTACAGCCCGTCTTGAAACACGGACCAAGGAGTGTGAGTTGCTTGCAAGTGTTGTCGCTCATTGAAAGCGCACACGCGAAATGAAAGTGAACAGTGTAATTTTTATGAATTGCACTACTTTGTGTGGTGAGGGCGCCGATTCGGTGTCCCGCAACCACGGACGGTTTTGCTCTTATTGCATGACTGATCCAGAGCAAGTAGCACACGACCCGAAAGATGGTGATCTATGCTTGGGCAGGGCGAAGCCACGGGAAACCATGGTGGAAGCCCGAAGCGGTTCTGACGTGCAAATCGATCGTCTGACCTGAGCATAGGGGCGAAAGACTAATCGAACCATCTAGTAGCTGGTTTCCTCCGAAGTTTCCCTCAGGATAGCAAAAGCTTGAGCAAGATTGAAAAATCTTCGCAAAGCAATTTCATCGGTTAAAGCGAATGATTAGAGGAATGGGGGAAAATTTTTCCTTCACCTATTCTCAAACTATAAATCGGTGAGATGTCCTTGTGACTTAATTGCACTTGGACTATGAATGCAAGCTTTTTGTGGGCCGCTTTTGGTAAGCAGAACCGGCGATGTGGGATGAACCAAAAGTTGGGTTAAGGCGCCTAACTACTTGCTCATGAGTCACCACAAAAGGTGTTGATTGATACTGACAGCAGGACGGTGGTCATGGAAGTTGAAATCCGCTAAGGAGTGTGTAACAACTCACCTGCCGAATCAATCAGCCCTGAAAATGGATGGCACTAGAGCTCGTGGCCTATACCCAACCATGAATATCAATATCTAACGCAAGTTAGATTAGAGAAAAAGAGCCTCACCAGCTCAAAAATGATATTCATGTGTAGGAGGACACATTGATTGCGCTAAAGTATGCACGCAAGTGTATGCGCGAAGCGATCAATGGAGCAGATCTTGGTGGAAGTAGCAAGTACTCAAATGAGAACTTTGAGGACTGAAGCGGGAAAGGCTTTCATGTGAACAGCGTTTGCACATGAGTTAGTCGATTCTAAAAGACAGGCTAATGCCA
>NW_027450746.1:12500-38435 GCF_964194025.1 Convolutriloba macropyga
CTAGCTTGAGTTAGCTTGAGTTAGCTTGAGTTAGCTTGAGTTAGCTTGAGTTAGCTTGAGTTAGCTTGTCTTAGCTTTAGCTAGCTTGAGTTAGCTTGAACTAGCTTTAGCTACCTTGAGTTAGCTTGAGTTAGCTCGGGTTAGCTTGAGTTAGCTTGAGTTAGCTTGAGTTAGCTTTAGCTAGCTTGAGTTAGCTTGAGTTAGCTTGAGTTAGCTTGAGTTAGCTTGAATTAGCTTGAGTTAGCTTGAGTTAGCTTTAGCTAGCTTGGGTTAGCTTGAGCTAGCTTGAGTTAGCTCGGGTTAGCTTGAGTTAGCTTGAGTTAGCTTTAGCTAGCTTGAGTTAGCTTGAGTTAGCTTGAGTTAGCTTGAGTTAGCTTTAGCTAGCTTGAGTTAGCTTGAACTAGCTTGAGTTAGCTTGAGCTAGCTTGAGTTAGCTTGAGTTAGCTTGAGTTAGCTTTAGCTAGCTTGAGTTAGCTTGAACTAGCTTGAGTTAGCTTGAGTTAGCTTGAGTTAGCTTGTCTTAGCTTTAGCTAGCTTGAGCTAGCTTGAACTAGCTTTAGCTACCTTGAGTTAGCTTGAGTTAGCTCGGGTTAGCTTGAGTTAGCTTGAGTTAGCTTGAGTTAGCTTTAGCTAGCTTGAGTTAGCTTGAGTTAGCTTGAGTTAGCTTGAACTAGCTTGAGTTAGCTTGAGTTAGCTTGAGTTAGCTTGAGTTAGCTTGAGTTAGCTTGTCTTAGCTTTAGCTAGCTTGAGTTAGCTTGAACTAGCTTTAGCTACCTTGAGTTAGCTTGAGTTAGCTCGGGTTAGCTTGAGTTAGCTTGAGTTAGCTTGAGTTAGCTTTAGCTAGCTTGAGTTAGCTTGAGTTAGCTTGAGTTAGCTTGAGTTAGCTTGAATTAGCTTGAGTTAGCTTGAGTTAGCTTTAGCTAGCTTGGGTTAGCTTGAGCTAGCTTGAGTTAGCTCGGGTTAGCTTGAGTTAGCTTGAGTTAGCTTTAGCTAGCTTGAGTTAGCTTGAGTTAGCTTGAGTTAGCTTGAGTTAGCTTTAGCTAGCTTGAGTTAGCTTGAACTAGCTTGAGTTAGCTTGAGCTAGCTTGAGTTAGCTTGAGTTAGCTTGAGTTAGCTTTAGCTAGCTTGAGTTAGCTTGAACTAGCTTGAGTTAGCTTGAGCTAGCTTGAGTTAGCTTGAGTTAGCTTGAGTTAGCTTTAGCTAGCTTGAGTTAGCTTGAACTAGCTTGAGTTAGCTTGAGTTAGCTTGAGTTAGCTTGAGTTAGCTTGTCTTAGCTTTAGCTAGCTTGAGCTAGCTTGAACTAGCTTTAGCTACCTTGAGTTAGCTTGAGTTAGCTCGGGTTAGCTTGAGTTAGCTTGAGTTAGCTTGAGTTAGCTTGAGCTAGCTTGAGTTAGCTTGAGTTAGCTTGAGTTAGCTTTAGCTAGCTTGAGTTAGCTTGAACTAGCTTGAGTTAGCTTGAGCTAGCTTGAGTTAGCTTGAGTTAGCTTGAGTTAGCTTTAGCTAGCTTGAGTTAGCTTGAACTAGCTTGAGTTAGCTTGAGTTAGCTTGAGTTAGCTTGAGTTAGCTTGTCTTAGCTTTAGCTAGCTTGAGCTAGCTTGAACTAGCTTTAGCTACCTTGAGTTAGCTTGAGTTAGCTCGGGTTAGCTTGAGTTAGCTTGAGTTAGCTTGAGTTAGCTTTAGCTAGCTTGAGTTAGCTTGAGTTAGCTTGAGTTAGCTTGAACTAGCTTGAGTTAGCTTGAGTTAGCTTGAGTTAGCTTGAGTTAGCTTGAGTTAGCTTGAGTTAGCTTGTCTTAGCTTTAGCTAGCTTGAGTTAGCTTGAACTAGCTTTAGCTACCTTGAGTTAGCTTGAGTTAGCTCGGGTTAGCTTGAGTTAGCTTGAGTTAGCTTGAGTTAGCTTTAGCTAGCTTGAGTTAGCTTGAGTTAGCTTGAGTTAGCTTGAGTTAGCTTGAATTAGCTTGAGTTAGCTTGAGTTAGCTTTAGCTAGCTTGGGTTAGCTTGAGCTAGCTTGAGTTAGCTCGGGTTAGCTTGAGTTAGCTTGAGTTAGCTTTAGCTAGCTTGAGTTAGCTTGAGTTAGCTTGAGTTAGCTTGAGTTAGCTTTAGCTAGCTTGAGTTAGCTTGAACTAGCTTGAGTTAGCTTGAGCTAGCTTGAGTTAGCTTGAGTTAGCTTGAGTTAGCTTTAGCTAGCTTGAGTTAGCTTGAACTAGCTTTAGTTAGCTTGAGTTAGCTTGAGTTAGCTTGAGTTAGCTTGAGTTAGCTTGTCTTAGCTTTAGCTAGCTTGAGTTAGCTTGAACTAGCTTTAGCTACCTTGAGTTAGCTTGAGTTAGCTCGGGTTAGCTTGAGTTAGCTTGAGTTAGCTTGAGTTAGCTTTAGCTAGCTTGAGTTAGCTTGAGTTAGCTTGAGTTAGCTTGAGTTAGCTTGAGTTAGCTTGAGTTAGCTTGTCTTAGCTTTAGCTAGCTTGAGTTAGCTTGAACTAGCTTTAGCTACCTTGAGTTAGCTTGAGTTAGCTCGGGTTAGCTTGAGTTAGCTTGAGTTAGCTTGAGTTAGCTTTAGCTAGCTTGAGTTAGCTTGAGTTAGCTTGAGTTAGCTTGAGTTAGCTTGAATTAGCTTGAGTTAGCTTGAGTTAGCTTTAGCTAGCTTGGGTTAGCTTGAGCTAGCTTGAGTTAGCTCGGGTTAGCTTGAGTTAGCTTGAGTTAGCTTTAGCTAGCTTGAGTTAGCTTGAGTTAGCTTGAGTTAGCTTGAGTTAGCTTTAGCTAGCTTGAGTTAGCTTGAACTAGCTTGAGTTAGCTTGAGCTAGCTTGAGTTAGCTTGAGTTAGCTTGAGTTAGCTTTAGCTAGCTTGAGTTAGCTTGAACTAGCTTTAGTTAGCTTGAGTTAGCTTGAGTTAGCTTTAGCTAGCTTGGGTTAGCTTGAGCTAGCTTGAGTTAGCTCGGGTTAGCTTGAGTTAGCTTGAGTTAGCTTTAGCTAGCTTGAGTTAGCTTGAGTTAGCTTGAGTTAGCTTGAGTTAGCTTTAGCTAGCTTGAGTTAGCTTGAACTAGCTTGAGTTAGCTTGAGCTAGCTTGAGTTAGCTTGAGTTAGCTTGAGTTAGCTTTAGCTAGCTTGAGTTAGCTTGAACTAGCTTTAGTTAGCTTGAGTTAGCTTGAGTTAGCTTGAGTTAGCTTGAGTTAGCTTGTCTTAGCTTTAGCTAGCTTGAGTTAGCTTGAACTAGCTTTAGCTACCTTGAGTTAGCTTGAGTTAGCTCGGGTTAGCTTGAGTTAGCTTGAGTTAGCTTGAGTTAGCTTTAGCTAGCTTGAGTTAGCTTGAGTTAGCTTGAGTTAGCTTGAGTTAGCTTGAGTTAGCTTGAGTTAGCTTGTCTTAGCTTTAGCTAGCTTGAGTTAGCTTGAACTAGCTTTAGCTACCTTGAGTTAGCTTGAGTTAGCTCGGGTTAGCTTGAGTTAGCTTGAGTTAGCTTGAGTTAGCTTTAGCTAGCTTGAGTTAGCTTGAGTTAGCTTGAGTTAGCTTGAGTTAGCTTGAATTAGCTTGAGTTAGCTTGAGTTAGCTTTAGCTAGCTTGGGTTAGCTTGAGCTAGCTTGAGTTAGCTCGGGTTAGCTTGAGTTAGCTTGAGTTAGCTTTAGCTAGCTTGAGTTAGCTTGAGTTAGCTTGAGTTAGCTTGAGTTAGCTTTAGCTAGCTTGAGTTAGCTTGAACTAGCTTGAGTTAGCTTGAGCTAGCTTGAGTTAGCTTGAGTTAGCTTGAGTTAGCTTTAGCTAGCTTGAGTTAGCTTGAACTAGCTTGAGTTAGCTTGAGTTAGCTTGAGTTAGCTTGTCTTAGCTTTAGCTAGCTTGAGCTAGCTTGAACTAGCTTTAGCTACCTTGAGTTAGCTTGAGTTAGCTCGGGTTAGCTTGAGTTAGCTTGAGTTAGCTTGAGTTAGCTTTAGCTAGCTTGAGTTAGCTTGAGTTAGCTTGAGTTAGCTTGAACTAGCTTGAGTTAGCTTGAGTTAGCTTGAGTTAGCTTGAGTTAGCTTGAGTTAGCTTGTCTTAGCTTTAGCTAGCTTGAGTTAGCTTGAACTAGCTTTAGCTACCTTGAGTTAGCTTGAGTTAGCTCGGGTTAGCTTGAGTTAGCTTGAGTTAGCTTGAGTTAGCTTTAGCTAGCTTGAGTTAGCTTGAGTTAGCTTGAGTTAGCTTGAGTTAGCTTGAATTAGCTTGAGTTAGCTTGAGTTAGCTTTAGCTAGCTTGGGTTAGCTTGAGCTAGCTTGAGTTAGCTCGGGTTAGCTTGAGTTAGCTTGAGTTAGCTTTAGCTAGCTTGAGTTAGCTTGAGTTAGCTTGAGTTAGCTTGAGTTAGCTTTAGCTAGCTTGAGTTAGCTTGAACTAGCTTGAGTTAGCTTGAGCTAGCTTGAGTTAGCTTGAGTTAGCTTGAGTTAGCTTTAGCTAGCTTGAGTTAGCTTGAACTAGCTTGAGTTAGCTTGAGCTAGCTTGAGTTAGCTTGAGTTAGCTTGAGTTAGCTTTAGCTAGCTTGAGTTAGCTTGAACTAGCTTGAGTTAGCTTGAGTTAGCTTGAGTTAGCTTGAGTTAGCTTGTCTTAGCTTTAGCTAGCTTGAGCTAGCTTGAACTAGCTTTAGCTACCTTGAGTTAGCTTGAGTTAGCTCGGGTTAGCTTGAGTTAGCTTGAGTTAGCTTGAGTTAGCTTGAGCTAGCTTGAGTTAGCTTGAGTTAGCTTGAGTTAGCTTTAGCTAGCTTGAGTTAGCTTGAACTAGCTTGAGTTAGCTTGAGCTAGCTTGAGTTAGCTTGAGTTAGCTTGAGTTAGCTTTAGCTAGCTTGAGTTAGCTTGAACTAGCTTGAGTTAGCTTGAGTTAGCTTGAGTTAGCTTGAGTTAGCTTGTCTTAGCTTTAGCTAGCTTGAGCTAGCTTGAACTAGCTTTAGCTACCTTGAGTTAGCTTGAGTTAGCTCGGGTTAGCTTGAGTTAGCTTGAGTTAGCTTGAGTTAGCTTTAGCTAGCTTGAGTTAGCTTGAGTTAGCTTGAGTTAGCTTGAACTAGCTTGAGTTAGCTTGAGTTAGCTTGAGTTAGCTTGAGTTAGCTTGAGTTAGCTTGAGTTAGCTTGTCTTAGCTTTAGCTAGCTTGAGTTAGCTTGAACTAGCTTTAGCTACCTTGAGTTAGCTTGAGTTAGCTCGGGTTAGCTTGAGTTAGCTTGAGTTAGCTTGAGTTAGCTTTAGCTAGCTTGAGTTAGCTTGAGTTAGCTTGAGTTAGCTTGAGTTAGCTTGAATTAGCTTGAGTTAGCTTGAGTTAGCTTTAGCTAGCTTGGGTTAGCTTGAGCTAGCTTGAGTTAGCTCGGGTTAGCTTGAGTTAGCTTGAGTTAGCTTTAGCTAGCTTGAGTTAGCTTGAGTTAGCTTGAGTTAGCTTGAGTTAGCTTTAGCTAGCTTGAGTTAGCTTGAACTAGCTTGAGTTAGCTTGAGCTAGCTTGAGTTAGCTTGAGTTAGCTTGAGTTAGCTTTAGCTAGCTTGAGTTAGCTTGAACTAGCTTTAGTTAGCTTGAGTTAGCTTGAGTTAGCTTGAGTTAGCTTGAGTTAGCTTGTCTTAGCTTTAGCTAGCTTGAGTTAGCTTGAACTAGCTTTAGCTACCTTGAGTTAGCTTGAGTTAGCTCGGGTTAGCTTGAGTTAGCTTGAGTTAGCTTGAGTTAGCTTTAGCTAGCTTGAGTTAGCTTGAGTTAGCTTGAGTTAGCTTGAGTTAGCTTGAGTTAGCTTGAGTTAGCTTGTCTTAGCTTTAGCTAGCTTGAGTTAGCTTGAACTAGCTTTAGCTACCTTGAGTTAGCTTGAGTTAGCTCGGGTTAGCTTGAGTTAGCTTGAGTTAGCTTGAGTTAGCTTTAGCTAGCTTGAGTTAGCTTGAGTTAGCTTGAGTTAGCTTGAGTTAGCTTGAATTAGCTTGAGTTAGCTTGAGTTAGCTTTAGCTAGCTTGGGTTAGCTTGAGCTAGCTTGAGTTAGCTCGGGTTAGCTTGAGTTAGCTTGAGTTAGCTTTAGCTAGCTTGAGTTAGCTTGAGTTAGCTTGAGTTAGCTTGAGTTAGCTTTAGCTAGCTTGAGTTAGCTTGAACTAGCTTGAGTTAGCTTGAGCTAGCTTGAGTTAGCTTGAGTTAGCTTGAGTTAGCTTTAGCTAGCTTGAGTTAGCTTGAACTAGCTTGAGTTAGCTTGAGTTAGCTTGAGTTAGCTTGAGTTAGCTTGAGTTAGCTTGTCTTAGCTTTAGCTAGCTTGAGTTAGCTTGAACTAGCTTTAGCTACCTTGAGTTAGCTTGAGTTAGCTCGGGTTAGCTTGAGTTAGCTTGAGTTAGCTTGAGTTAGCTTTAGCTAGCTTGAGTTAGCTTGAGTTAGCTTGAGTTAGCTTGAACTAGCTTGAGTTAGCTTGAGTTAGCTTGAGTTAGCTTGAGTTAGCTTGAGTTAGCTTGTCTTAGCTTTAGCTAGTTTGAGTTAGCTTGAACTAGCTTTAGCTACCTTCAGTTAGCTTGAGTTAGCTCGGGTTAGCTTGAGTTAGCTTGAGTTAGCTTGAGTTAGCTTTAGCTAGCTTGAGTTAGCTTGAGTTAGCTTGAGTTAGCTTGAGTTAGCTTGAATTAGCTTGAGTTAGCTTGAGTTAGCTTTAGCTAGCTTGGGTTAGCTTGAGCTAGCTTGAGTTAGCTCGGGTTAGCTTGAGTTAGCTTGAGTTAGCTTTAGCTAGCTTGAGTTAGCTTGAGTTAGCTTGAGTTAGCTTGAGTTAGCTTTAGCTAGCTTGAGTTAGCTTGAGCTAGCTGAGTTAGCTTGAGTTAGCTAGCTTGAGCTTGAGCTAGCTAGCTAGCTTGAGCTTGAGCTAGCTAGCTCGCTTGAGCTTGAGCTTGAGCTAGCTAGCTTGAGCTTGAGCTAGCTAGCTAGCTTGAGCTTGAGCTTGAGCTAGCTGGCTTGAGCTTGAGCTAGCTAGCTTGAGCTTGAGCTAGCTAGCTAGCTAGCTTGAGCTTGAGCTTGAGCTAGCTAGCTAGCTTGAGCTAGCTATCTAGCTTGAGCTTGAGCTAGCTAGCTAGCTTGAGCTTGAGCTTGAGCTTGAGCTAGCTGGCTTGAGCTTGAGCTAGCTAGCTTGAGCTTGAGCTAGCTAGCTAGCTTGAGCTTGAGCTTGAGCTAGCTGGCTTGAGCTTGAGCTAGCTAGCTTGAGCTTGAGCTAGCTAGCTAGCTTGAGCTTGAGCTTGAGCTAGCTAGCTAGCTAGCTTGAGCTTGAGCTTGAGCTTGAGCTAGCTAGCTTGAGCTTGAGCTAGCTAGCTAGCTTGAGCTTGAGCTTGAGCTAGCTAGCTTGAGCTTGAGCTTGAGCTAGCTAGCTTGAGCTTGAGCTTGAGCTAGCTAGCTTGAGCTTGAGCTTGAGCTAGCTAGCTTGAGCTTGAGCTTGAGCTAGCTAGCTAGCTAGCTTGAGCTTGAGCTAGCTAGCTTGAGCTTGAGCTAGCTAGCTAGCTTGAGATTGAGCTTGAGCTAGCTGGCTTGAGCTTGAGCTAGCTAGCTTGAGCTTGAGCTAGCTAGCTTGAGCTTGAGCTAGCTAGCTAGCTTGAACTTGAGCTAGCTAGCTAGCTTGAGCTTGAGCTTGAGCTAGCTAGCTAGCTTGAGCTTGAGCTTGAGCTAGCTGGCTTGAGCTTGAGCTAGCTAGCTTGAGCTTGAGCTAGCTAGCTTGAGCTTGAGCTAGCTAGCTAGCTTGAACTTGAGCTAGCTAGCTAGCTTGAGCTTGAGCTAGCTAGCTAGCTTGAGCTTGAGCTAGCTAGCTAGCTTGAGCTTGAGCTTGAGCTAGCTAGCTTGAGCTTGAGCTTGAGCTAGCTAGCTAGCTTGAGCTTGAGCTAGCTAGCTTGAGCTTGAGCTAGCTAGCTTGAGCTTGAGCTAGCTAGCTAGCTTGAGCTTGAGCTAGCTAGCTAGCTTGAACTTGAGCTAGCTAGCTAGCTTGAGCTTGAGCTAGCTAGCTAGCTTGAGCTAGCTAGCTAGCTTGAGCTTGAGCTTGAGCTAGCTAGCTTGAGCTTGAGCTAGCTAGCTAGCTTGAGCTTGAGCTAGCTAGCTAGCTTGAGCTTGAGCTAGCTAGCTAGCTTGAGCTTGAGCTTGAGCTAGCTAGCTTGAGCTTGAGCTTGAGCTAGCTAGCTAGCTTGAGCTTGAGCTAGCTAGCTTGAGCTTGAGCTAGCTAGCTTGAGCTTGAGCTAGCTAGCAAGCTTGTGCTTGAGCTAGCTAGCTAGCTTGAGCTTGAGCTTGAGCTAGCTAGCTTGAGCTTGAGCTAGCTAGCTTGAGCTTGAGCTAGCTAGCTTGAGCTTGAGCTAGCTAGCAAGCTTGTGCTTGAGCTAGCTAGCTAGCTTGAGCTTGAGCTTGAGCTAGCTGGCTTGAGCTTGAGCTAGCTAGCTTGAGCTTGAGCTAGCTAGCTTGAGCTTGACCTAGCTAGCTAGCTTGAACTTGAGCTAGCTAGCTAGCTTGAGCTTGAGCTAGCTAGCTAGCTTGAGCTTGAGCTAGCTAGCTAGCTTGAGCTTGAGCTTGAGCTAGCTAGCTTGAGCTTGAGCTTGAGCTAGCTAGCTAGCTTGAGCTTGAGCTAGCTAGCTTGAGCTTGAGCTAGCTAGCTTGAGCTTGAGCTAGCTAGCTAGCTTGAGCTTGAGCTAGCTAGCTAGCTTGAACTTGAGCTAGCTAGCTAGCTTGAGTTTGAGCTAGCTAGCTTGAGCTTGAGCTAGCTAGCTTGAGCTTGAGCTAGCTAGCTAGCTTGAACTTGAGCTAGCTAGCTAGCTTGAGCTTGAGCTAGCTAGCTAGCTTGAGCTTGAGCTAGCTAGCTAGCTTGAGCTTGAGCTTGAGCTAGCTAGCTTGAGCTTGAGCTTGAGCTAGCTAGCTAGCTTGAGCTTGAGCTAGCTAGCTTGAGCTTGAGCTAGCTAGCTTGAGCTTGAGCTAGCTAGCTAGCTTGAGCTTGAGCTAGCTAGCTAGCTTGAACTTGAGCTAGCTAGCTAGCTTGAGCTTGAGCTAGCTAGCTTGAGCTTGAGCTAGCTAGCTAGCTTGAGCTTGAGCTTGAGCTAGCTAGCTAGCTAGCTTGAGCTTGAGCTTGAGCTTGAGCTAGCTAGCTTGAGCTTGAGCTAGCTAGCTAGCTTGAGCTTGGGCTTGAGCTAGCTAGCTTGAGCTTGAGCTTGAGCTAGCTAGCTTGAGCTTGAGCTTGAGCTAGCTAGCTTGAGCTTGAGCTTGAGCTAGCTAGCTTGAGCTTGAGCTTGAGCTAGCTAGCTAGCTAGCTTGAGCTTGAGCTAGCTAGCTTGAGCTTGAGCTAGCTAGCTAGCTTGAGCTTGAGCTTGAGCTAGCTGGCTTGAGCTTGAGCTAGCTAGCTTGAGCTTGAGCTAGCTAGCTTGAGCTTGAGCTAGCTAGCTAGCTTGAACTTGAGCTAGCTAGCTAGCTTGAGCTTGAGCTTGAGCTTGAGCTAGCTAGCTAGCTTGAGCTTGAGCTTGAGCTAGCTGGCTTGAGCTTGAGCTAGCTAGCTTGAGCTTGAGCTAGCTAGCTTGAGCTTGAGCTAGCTAGCTAGCTTGAACTTGAGCTAGCTAGCTAGCTTGAGCTTGAGCTAGCTAGCTAGCTTGAGCTTGAGCTAGCTAGCTAGCTTGAGCTTGAGCTTGAGCTAGCTAGCTTGAGCTTGAGCTTGAGCTAGCTAGCTAGCTTGAGCTTGAGCTAGCTAGCTTGAGCTTGAGCTAGATAGCTTGAGCTTGAGCTAGCTAGCTAGCTTGAGCTTGAGCTAGCTAGCTAGCTTGAACTTGAGCTAGCTAGCTAGCTTGAGCTTGAGCTAGCTAGCTAGCTTGAGCTAGCTAGCTAGCTTGAGCTTGAGCTTGAGCTAGCTAGCTTGAGCTTGAGCTAGCTAGCTAGCTTGAGCTTGAGCTAGCTAGCTAGCTTGAGCTTGAGCTAGCTAGCTAGCTTGAGCTTGAGCTTGAGCTAGCTAGCTTGAGCTTGAGCTTGAGCTAGCTAGCTAGCTTGAGCTTGAGCTAGCTAGCTTGAGCTTGAGCTAGCTAGCTTGAGCTTGAGCTAGCTAGCAAGCTTGTGCTTGAGCTAGCTAGCTAGCTTGAGCTTGAGCTTGAGCTAGCTAGCTTGAGCTTGAGCTAGCTAGCTTGAGCTTGAGCTAGCTAGCTTGAGCTTGAGCTAGCTAGCAAGCTTGTGCTTGAGCTAGCTAGCTAGCTTGAGCTTGAGCTTGAGCTAGCTGGCTTGAGCTTGAGCTAGCTAGCTTGAGCTTGAGCTAGCTAGCTTGAGCTTGAGCTAGCTAGCTAGCTTGAACTTGAGCTAGCTAGCTAGCTTGAGCTTGAGCTAGCTAGCTAGCTTGAGCTTGAGCTAGCTAGCTAGCTTGAGCTTGAGCTTGAGCTAGCTAGCTTGAGCTTGAGCTTGAGCTAGCTAGCTAGCTTGAGCTTGAGCTAGCTAGCTTGAGCTTGAGCTAGCTAGCTTGAGCTTGAGCTAGCTAGCTAGCTTGAGCTTGAGCTAGCTAGCTAGCTTGAACTTGAGCTAGCTAGCTAGCTTGAGTTTGAGCTAGCTAGCTTGAGCTTGAGCTAGCTAGCTTGAGCTTGAGCTAGCTAGCTAGCTTGAACTTGAGCTAGCTAGCTAGCTTGAGCTTGAGCTAGCTAGCTAGCTTGAGCTTGAGCTAGCTAGCTAGCTTGAGCTTGAGCTTGAGCTAGCTAGCTTGAGCTTGAGCTTGAGCTAGCTAGCTAGCTTGAGCTTGAGCTAGCTAGCTTGAGCTTGAGCTAGCTAGCTTGAGCTTGAGCTAGCTAGCTAGCTTGAGCTTGAGCTAGCTAGCTAGCTTGAACTTGAGCTAGCTAGCTAGCTTGAGCTTGAGCTAGCTAGCTAGCTTGAGCTAGCTAGCTAGCTTGAGCTTGAGCTTGAGCTTGAGCTAGCTAGCTTGAGCTTGAGCTAGCTAGCTAGCTTGAGCTTGAGCTAGCTAGCTAGCTTGAGCTTGAGCTAGCTAGCTAGCTTGAGCTTGAGCTTGAGCTAGCTAGCTTGAGCTTGAGCTAGCTAGCTAGCTTGAGCTTGAGCTAGCTAGCTAGCTTGAGCTTGAGCTTGAGCTAGCTAGCTTGAGCTTGAGCTTGAGCTAGCTAGCTAGCTTGAGCTTGAGCTAGCTAGCTTGAGCTTGAGCTAGCTAGCTTGAGCTTGAGCTAGCTAGCTAGCTTGTGCTTGAGCTAGCTAGCTAGCTTGAGCTTGAGCTTGAGCTAGCTGGCTTGAGCTTGAGCTAGCTAGCTTGAGCTTGAGCTAGCTAGCTTGAGCTTGAGCTAGCTAGCTAGCTTGAACTTGAGCTAGCTAGCTAGCTTGAGCTTGAGCTAGCTAGCTAGCTTGAGCTTGAGCTAGCTAGCTAGCTTGAGCTTGAGCTTGAGCTAGCTAGCTTGAGCTTGAGCTTGAGCTAGCTAGCTAGCTTGAGCTTGAGCTAGCTAGCTTGAGCTTGAGCTAGCTAGCTTGAGCTTGAGCTAGCTAGCTAGCTTGAGCTTGAGCTAGCTAGCTAGCTTGAACTTGAGCTAGCTAGCTAGCTTGAGCTTGAGCTAGCTAGCTAGCTTGAGCTAGCTAGCTAGCTTGAGCTTGAGCTTGAGCTAGCTAGCTTGAGCTTGAGCTAGCTAGCTAGCTTGAGCTTGAGCTAGCTAGCTAGCTTGAGCTTGAGCCAGCTAGCTAGCTTGAGCTTGAGCTTGAGCTAGCTAGCTTGAGCTTGAGCTTGAGCTAGCTAGCTAGCTTGAGCTTGAGCTAGCTAGCTTGAGCTTGAGCTAGCTAGCTTGAGCTTGAGCTAGCTAGCAAGCTTGTGCTTGAGCTAGCTAGCTAGCTTGAGCTTGAGCTTGAGCTAGCTAGCTTGAGCTTGAGCTAGCTAGCTTGAGCTTGAGCTAGCTAGCTTGAGCTTGAGCTAGCTAGCAAGCTTGTGCTTGAGCTAGCTAGCTAGCTTGAGCTTGAGCTTGAGCTAGCTGGCTTGAGCTTGAGCTAGCTAGCTTGAGCTTGAGCTAGCTAGCTTGAGCTTGAGCTAGCTAGCTAGCTTGAACTTGAGCTAGCTAGCTAGCTTGAGCTTGAGCTAGCTAGCTAGCTTGAGCTTGAGCTAGCTAGCTAGCTTGAGCTTGAGCTTGAGCTAGCTAGCTTGAGCTTGAGCTTGAGCTAGCTAGCTAGCTGGAGCTTGAGCTAGCTAGCTTGAGCTTGAGCTAGCTAGCTTGAGCTTGAGCTAGCTAGCTAGCTTGAGCTTGAGCTAGCTAGCTAGCTTGAACTTGAGCTAGCTAGCTAGCTTGAGTTTGAGCTAGCTAGCTTGAGCTTGAGCTAGCTAGCTTGAGCTTGAGCTAGCTAGCTAGCTTGAACTTGAGCTAGCTAGCTAGCTTGAGCTTGAGCTAGCTAGCTAGCTTGAGCTTGAGCTAGCTAGCTAGCTTGAGCTTGAGCTTGAGCTAGCTAGCTTGAGCTTGAGCTTGAGCTAGCTAGCTAGCTTGAGCTTGAGCTAGCTAGCTTGAGCTTGAGCTAGCTAGCTTGAGCTTGAGCTAGCTAGCTAGCTTGAGCTTGAGCTAGCTAGCTAGCTTGAACTTGAGCTAGCTAGCTAGCTTGAGCTTGAGCTAGCTAGCTAGCTTGAGCTAGCTAGCTAGCTTGAGCTTGAGCTTGAGCTTGAGCTAGCTAGCTTGAGCTTGAGCTAGCTAGCTAGCTTGAGCTTGAGCTAGCTAGCCAGCTTGAGCTTGAGCTAGCTAGCTAGCTTGAGCTTGAGCTTGAGCTAGCTAGCTTGAGCTTGAGCTTGAGCTAGCTAGCTAGCTTGAGCTTGAGCTAGCTAGCTAGCTTGAGCTTGAGCTTGAGCTAGCTAGCTTGAGCTTGAGCTTGAGCTAGCTAGCTAGCTTGAGCTTGAGCTAGCTAGCTTGAGCTTGAGCTAGCTAGCTTGAGATTGAGCTAGCTAGCTAGCTTGTGCTTGAGCTAGCTAGCTAGCTTGAGCTTGAGCTTGAGCTAGCTGGCTTGAGCTTGAGCTAGCTAGCTTGAGCTTGAGCTAGCTAGCTTGAGCTTGAGCTAGCTAGCTAGCTTGAACTTGAGCTAGCTAGCTAGCTTGAGCTTGAGCTTGAGCTAGCTAGCTAGCTTGAGCTTGAGCTAGCTAGCTAGCTTGAGCTTGAGCTTGAGCTAGCTAGCTTGAGCTTGAGCTTGAGCTAGCTAGCTAGCTTGAGCTTGAGCTAGCTAGCTTGAGCTTGAGCTAGCTAGCTTGAGCTTGAGCTAGCTAGCTAGCTTGAGCTTGAGCTAGCTAGCTAGCTTGAACTTGAGCTAGCTAGCTAGCTTGAGCTTGAGCTAGCTAGCTAGCTTGAGCTAGCTAGCTAGCTTGAGCTTGAGCTTGAGCTTGAGCTAGCTAGCTTGAGCTTGAGCTAGCTAGCTAGCTTGAGCTTGAGCTAGCTAGCTAGCTTGAGCTTGAGCTAGCTAGCTAGCTTGAGCTTGAGCTTGAGCTAGCTAGCTTGAGCTTGAGCTTGAGCTAGCTAGCTAGCTTGAGCTTGAGCTAGCTAGCTTGAGCTTGAGCTAGCTAGCTTGAGCTTGAGCTAGCTAGCTAGCTTGAGCTTGAGCTAGCTAGCTAGCTTGAGCTTGAGCTAGCTGGCTTGAGCTTGAGCTAGATAGCTTGAGCTTGAGCTAGCTAGCTAGCTTGAGCTAGCTAGCTAGAGCTCGACCTATGAAAAGCTGCGCAAACACTTATTCTATAATAATTGCGAAAATTAAAAATTTCACAAGTGAAAAGCTGCATAAACAGTAATTCTATGTGTGGGGCATTATTAGGGGGAGGTGTCTTGTCAAAATATGGCTGGACTAAAGACCTCAACCCAGATAGGGTGGAAGGCCCTATGATCGGTCTGTTACTAATCGGTGACCGATAAAGACCTGACCAAGGCCTGTAGTAAGCTTGGTTAGGCATTACAGGAGATAACACTAAGACCGAGGGGTCTTAGAGAGCCCTCTAGCGGGGCGAATAGAGCTAGATCGAGCCTTGGGAAAGCTAGATCGAGCAGGACTGAAGCTAAAGGATAGACCGAGAGGTCTGTCTGGTCCTCCTAGAGAGGCCAAGAGAAAGTACGAGAAGCCAACTAAAGCTTGATCGGGCCTTCAGCAAGCACGACCGAGCTGTACCGGAGCTAACACTAAGACCGAGGGGTCTTAGAGAGCCCTCTAGCGGGGCGAATAGAGCTAGATCGAGCCTTGGGAAAGCTAGATCGAGCAGGACTGAAGCTAAACGATAGACCGAGAGGTCTGTCTGGTCCTCCTAGAGAGGCCAAGAGAAAGTACGAGAAGCCAACTAAAGCTTGATCGGGCCTTCAGCAAGCACGACCGAGCTGTACCGGAGCTAACACTAAGACCGAGGGGTCTTAGAGAGCCCTCTAGTGGGGCGAATAGAGCTAGATCGAGCCTTGGGAAAGCTAGATCGAGCAGGACTGAAGCTAAACGATAGACCGAGAGGTCTGTCTGGTCCTCCTAGAGAGGCCAAGAGAAAAAACGAGAAGCTAACTAAAGCTTGATCGGGCCTTCAGCAAGCACGACCGAGCTGTACCGGAGCTAACACTAAGACCGAGGGGTCTTAGAGAGCCCTCTAGCGGGGCGAATAGAGCTTGATCAAGCCTTGGGCAAGCTAGATCGAGCAGGACTGAAGCTAAGCAAGAGACCGAGAGGTCTGTCTGGTCCTCCTAGAGAGGCCAAGAGAAAGTACGAGAAGCCAACTAAAGCTTGATCGGGCCTTCAGCAAGCACGACCGAGCTGTACCGGAGCTAACACTAAGACCGAGGGGTCTTAGAGAGCCCTCTAGCGGGGCGAATAGAGCTAGATCGAGCCTTGGGAAAGCTAGATCGAGCAGGACTGAAGCTAAACGATAGACCGAGAGGTCTGTCTGGTCCTCCTAGAGAGGCCAAGAGAAAGTACGAGAAGCTAACTAAAGCTTGATCGCGCCTTCAGCAAGCACGATTGAGCAAGACCGGAGCTAACACTAAGACCGAAGTGTCTTAGAGAGCCCTCTGGTGGGGCGAATAGAGCTAGATCGAGCCTTGGGAAAGCTAGATCGAGTAAGATTGAAGCTGAAAGAGTGTCAGAGGAGCAAATGAACCTCCAAAAAGTGAAAATCAAATTTTAGAAAAAACACAAGTTAAATACTGCATGGACAGTATTTCTATGTGTGGGGCATTATTAGGGGGAGGTGTCTTGTCAAAATATGGCTGGACTAAAGACCTCAACCCGGATAGGGTGGAAGGCCCCATGATCGGTCTGTTACTAATCGGTGACCGATAAAGACCTGAACAAGGCCTGTAGTAAGCTTGGTTAGGCATTACAGGAGTTAACACTAAGACCGAGGGGTCTTAGAGAGCCCTCTAGCGGGGCGAATAGAGCTAGATCGAGCCTTGGGAAAGCTAGATCGAGCAGGACTGAAGCTAAGCAAGAGACCGAAAGGTCTGTCTGGTCCTCCTAGAGAGGCCAAGAGAAAGTACGAGAAGCTAACTAAAGCTTGATCAGGCCTTCAGCAAGCACGACCGAGCTGTACCGGAGCTAACACTAAGACCGAGGGGTCTTAGAGAGCCCTCTAGCAGGGCGAATAGATCTAGATCGAGCCTTGGGAAAGCTAGATCGAGCAGGACTGAAGCTAAACGATAGACCGAGAGGGTCGTAGGGACTGAAGCTAAACGATAGACCGAGAGGGTCGTATAGACCGAGAGGGTCTGGGTTGGAGATGCTAAACGGTGGTGCATGATATAGATATTGCTAGCCTTCGGGTTGGTGATATAGATAGACTAGAAGATAGTCTCTCGGTGGTGCATGATATAAATATTGCTAGCCTTCGGGTTGGTGATATAGATAGACTAGAAGATAGTCTCTCGGTGGTGCATGATATAAATATTGCTAGCCTTCGGGCTGGTGATATAGATAGACTAGAAGATAGTCTCTCGGTGGTGCATGATGTAAATATTGCTAGCCTTCGGGCTGGTGATATAGATAGACTAGAAGATAGTCTCTCGGTGGTGCATGATATAAATATTGCTAGCCTTCGGGCTGGTGGTATAGATAGACTAGAAGATAGTCTCTCGGTGGTGCATGATATGGACCTCGCTACTCATTTGAGTTAGGAAGAAGGAAGATCAAAATTCTGCAGAGAGTTTTATTCTATGTTGATCTATGCTGTGCGAAACCATGTCTACTGCCTTGCAATCAACTCATACTTTTGAGTTCTTCTCTAGCCAATAAGCACCGTAACATAATTCGGAGTGTACGGCAAACGGTGGTTGACATTTGGTGAAAATTCCAGTGTCGTGTTACGGCACTGGGAAAGAACTTGAACTTGTGCTCAGGCAACCAAGCAGCCAAGGTTGTGCGGTGTCTTGCTACAAATGTTCGGTTGTGTTCTAAATTAGCTGAAGTAAGCTGAAGCATCGCTTTGCTGTCTGAAAGTGTTGCCTCGTCATCTATGCGCTCCCAAATGGCCTAACACTGGCAGCCAATCAGAGTGCGAGAAAAGCGCTCCCAAATGGCCTAACACTGGCAGCCAATCAGAGTGCGAGAAAAGCGCTCCCAAATGGCCTAACACTGGCAGCCAATCAGAGTGCGAGAAAAGCGCTCCCAAATGGCCTAACAGTGGCAGCCAATCAGAGTGCGAGAAAAGCGCTCCCAAATGGCCTAACAGTGGCAGCCAATCAGAGTGCGAGAAAAGCGCTCCCAAATGGCCTAACAGTGGCAGCCAATCAGAGTGCGAGAAAAGCGCTCCCAAATGGCCTAACAGTGGCAGCCAATCAGAGTGCGAGAAAAGCGCTCCCAAATGGCCTAACAGTGGCAGCCAATCAGAGTGCGAGAAAAGCGCTCCCAAATGGCCTAACAGTGGCAGCCAATCAGAGTGCGAGAAAAGCGCTCCCAAATGGCCTAACAGTGGCAGCCAATCAGAGTGCGAGAAAAGCGCTCCCAAATGGCCTAACAGTGGCAGCCAATCAGAGTGCGAGAAAAGCGCTCCCAAATGGCCTAACAGTGGCAGCCAATCAGAGTGCGAGAAAAGCGCTCCCAAATGGCCTAACAGTGGCAGCCAATCAGAGTGCGAGAAAAGCGCTCCCAAATGGCCTAACAGTGGCAGCCAATCAGAGTGCGAGAAAAGCGCTCCCAAATGGCCTAACAGTGGCAGCCAATCAGAGTGCGAGAAAAGCGCTCCCAAATGGCCTAACAGTGGCAGCCAATCAGAGTGCGAGAAAAGCGCTCCCAAATGGCCTAACAGTGGCAGCCAATCAGAGTGCGAGAAAAGCGCTCCCAAATGGCCTAACAGTGGCAGCCAATCAGAGTGCGAGAAAAGCGCTCCCAAATGGCCTAACAGTGGCAGCCAATCAGAGTGCGAGAAAAGCGCTCCCAAATGGCCTAACAGTGGCAGCCAATCAGAGTGCGAGAAAAGCGCTCCCAAATGGCCTAACAGTGGCAGCCAATCAGAGTGCGAGAAAAGCGCTCCCAAATGGCCTAACAGTGGCAGCCAATCAGAGTGCGAGAAAAGCGCTCCCAAATGGCCTAACAGTGGCAGCCAATCAGAGTGCGAGAAAAGCGCTCCCAAATGGCCTAACAGTGGCAGCCAATCAGAGTGCGAGAAAAGCGCTCCCAAATGGCCTAACAGTGGCAGCCAATCAGAGTGCGAGAAAAGCGCTCCCAAATGGCCTAACAGTGGCAGCCAGCTAGAGCTAGCTTAAGTTAGCTTGGGTTAGCTTGAGTTAGCTTTAATTAGCTTTAATTAGCTTAAGCTAGCTTAAGTTAGCTTGGGTTAGCTTGAGTTAGCTTGAGCTAGCTTGAGTTAGCTTGAATTAGCTTGAGTTAGCTTGAATTAGCTTGAGTTAGCTTGAGTTAGCTTGAATTAGCTTGAGTTAGCTTGAGTTAGCTCGGGTTAGCTTGAGTTTGACTTCATTAACCCAAGTTAGCTTGGGTTAACTTCATTAAGTTAGCTTGAACTAGCTTGAGTTAGCTTGAGTTAGCTTGAGTTAGCTTGAGTTAGCTTGAGTTAGCTTGTCTTAGCTTTAGCTAGCTTGAGTTAGCTTGAACTAGCTTTAGCTACCTTGAGTTAGCTTGAGTTAGCTCGGGTTAGCTTGAGTTAGCTTGAGTTAGCTTGAGTTAGCTTTAGCTAGCTTGAGTTAGCTTGAGTTAGCTTGAGTTAGCTTGAGTTAGCTTGAATTAGCTTGAGTTAGCTTGAGTTAGCTTTAGCTAGCTTGGGTTAGCTTGAGCTAGCTTGAGTTAGCTCGGGTTAGCTTGAGTTAGCTTGAGTTAGCTTTAGCTAGCTTGAGTTAGCTTGAGTTAGCTTGAGTTAGCTTGAGTTAGCTTTAGCTAGCTTGAGTTAGCTTGAACTAGCTTGAGTTAGCTTGAGCTAGCTTGAGTTAGCTTGAGTTAGCTTGAGTTAGCTTTAGCTAGCTTGAGTTAGCTTGAACTAGCTTTAGTTAGCTTGAGTTAGCTTGAGTTAGCTTGAGTTAGCTTGAGTTAGCTTGTCTTAGCTTTAGCTAGCTTGAGTTAGCTTGAACTAGCTTTAGCTACCTTGAGTTAGCTTGAGTTAGCTCGGGTTAGCTTGAGTTAGCTTGAGTTAGCTTGAGTTAGCTTTAGCTAGCTTGAGTTAGCTTGAGTTAGCTTGAGTTAGCTTGAACTAGCTTGAGTTAGCTTGAGTTAGCTTGAGTTAGCTTGAGTTAGCTTGAGTTAGCTTGAGTTAGCTTGTCTTAGCTTTAGCTAGCTTGAGTTAGCTTGAACTAGCTTTAGCTACCTTGAGTTAGCTTGAGTTAGCTCGGGTTAGCTTGAGTTAGCTTGAGTTAGCTTGAGTTAGCTTTAGCTAGCTTGAGTTAGCTTGAGTTAGCTTGAGTTAGCTTGAGTTAGCTTGAATTAGCTTGAGTTAGCTTGAGTTAGCTTTAGCTAGCTTGGGTTAGCTTGAGCTAGCTTGAGTTAGCTCGGGTTAGCTTGAGTTAGCTTGAGTTAGCTTTAGCTAGCTTGAGTTAGCTTGAGTTAGCTTGAGTTAGCTTGAGTTAGCTTTAGCTAGCTTGAGTTAGCTTGAACTAGCTTGAGTTAGCTTGAGCTAGCTTGAGTTAGCTTGAGTTAGCTTGAGTTAGCTTTAGCTAGCTTGAGTTAGCTTGAACTAGCTTGAGTTAGCTTGAGTTAGCTTGAGTTAGCTTGTCTTAGCTTTAGCTAGCTTGAGCTAGCTTGAACTAGCTTTAGCTACCTTGAGTTAGCTTGAGTTAGCTCGGGTTAGCTTGAGTTAGCTTGAGTTAGCTTGAGTTAGCTTTAGCTAGCTTGAGTTAGCTTGAGTTAGCTTGAGTTAGCTTGAACTAGCTTGAGTTAGCTTGAGTTAGCTTGAGTTAGCTTGAGTTAGCTTGAGTTAGCTTGTCTTAGCTTTAGCTAGCTTGAGTTAGCTTGAACTAGCTTTAGCTACCTTGAGTTAGCTTGAGTTAGCTCGGGTTAGCTTGAGTTAGCTTGAGTTAGCTTGAGTTAGCTTTAGCTAGCTTGAGTTAGCTTGAGTTAGCTTGAGTTAGCTTGAGTTAGCTTGAATTAGCTTGAGTTAGCTTGAGTTAGCTTTAGCTAGCTTGGGTTAGCTTGAGCTAGCTTGAGTTAGCTCGGGTTAGCTTGAGTTAGCTTGAGTTAGCTTTAGCTAGCTTGAGTTAGCTTGAGTTAGCTTGAGTTAGCTTGAGTTAGCTTTAGCTAGCTTGAGTTAGCTTGAACTAGCTTGAGTTAGCTTGAGCTAGCTTGAGTTAGCTTGAGTTAGCTTGAGTTAGCTTTAGCTAGCTTGAGTTAGCTTGAACTAGCTTGAGTTAGCTTGAGCTAGCTTGAGTTAGCTTGAGTTAGCTTGAGTTAGCTTTAGCTAGCTTGAGTTAGCTTGAACTAGCTTGAGTTAGCTTGAGTTAGCTTGAGTTAGCTTGAGTTAGCTTGTCTTAGCTTTAGCTAGCTTGAGCTAGCTTGAACTAGCTTTAGCTACCTTGAGTTAGCTTGAGTTAGCTCGGGTTAGCTTGAGTTAGCTTGAGTTAGCTTGAGTTAGCTTGAGCTAGCTTGAGTTAGCTTGAGTTAGCTTGAGTTAGCTTTAGCTAGCTTGAGTTAGCTTGAACTAGCTTGAGTTAGCTTGAGCTAGCTTGAGTTAGCTTGAGTTAGCTTGAGTTAGCTTTAGCTAGCTTGAGTTAGCTTGAACTAGCTTGAGTTAGCTTGAGTTAGCTTGAGTTAGCTTGAGTTAGCTTGTCTTAGCTTTAGCTAGCTTGAGCTAGCTTGAACTAGCTTTAGCTACCTTGAGTTAGCTTGAGTTAGCTCGGGTTAGCTTGAGTTAGCTTGAGTTAGCTTGAGTTAGCTTTAGCTAGCTTGAGTTAGCTTGAGTTAGCTTGAGTTAGCTTGAACTAGCTTGAGTTAGCTTGAGTTAGCTTGAGTTAGCTTGAGTTAGCTTGAGTTAGCTTGAGTTAGCTTGTCTTAGCTTTAGCTAGCTTGAGTTAGCTTGAACTAGCTTTAGCTACCTTGAGTTAGCTTGAGTTAGCTCGGGTTAGCTTGAGTTAGCTTGAGTTAGCTTGAGTTAGCTTTAGCTAGCTTGAGTTAGCTTGAGTTAGCTTGAGTTAGCTTGAGTTAGCTTGAATTAGCTTGAGTTAGCTTGAGTTAGCTTTAGCTAGCTTGGGTTAGCTTGAGCTAGCTTGAGTTAGCTCGGGTTAGCTTGAGTTAGCTTGAGTTAGCTTTAGCTAGCTTGAGTTAGCTTGAGTTAGCTTGAGTTAGCTTGAGTTAGCTTTAGCTAGCTTGAGTTAGCTTGAACTAGCTTGAGTTAGCTTGAGCTAGCTTGAGTTAGCTTGAGTTAGCTTGAGTTAGCTTTAGCTAGCTTGAGTTAGCTTGAACTAGCTTTAGTTAGCTTGAGTTAGCTTGAGTTAGCTTGAGTTAGCTTGAGTTAGCTTGTCTTAGCTTTAGCTAGCTTGAGTTAGCTTGAACTAGCTTTAGCTACCTTGAGTTAGCTTGAGTTAGCTCGGGTTAGCTTGAGTTAGCTTGAGTTAGCTTGAGTTAGCTTTAGCTAGCTTGAGTTAGCTTGAGTTAGCTTGAGTTAGCTTGAGTTAGCTTGAGTTAGCTTGAGTTAGCTTGTCTTAGCTTTAGCTAGCTTGAGTTAGCTTGAACTAGCTTTAGCTACCTTGAGTTAGCTTGAGTTAGCTCGGGTTAGCTTGAGTTAGCTTGAGTTAGCTTGAGTTAGCTTTAGCTAGCTTGAGTTAGCTTGAGTTAGCTTGAGTTAGCTTGAGTTAGCTTGAATTAGCTTGAGTTAGCTTGAGTTAGCTTTAGCTAGCTTGGGTTAGCTTGAGCTAGCTTGAGTTAGCTCGGGTTAGCTTGAGTTAGCTTGAGTTAGCTTTAGCTAGCTTGAGTTAGCTTGAGTTAGCTTGAGTTAGCTTGAGTTAGCTTTAGCTAGCTTGAGTTAGCTTGAACTAGCTTGAGTTAGCTTGAGCTAGCTTGAGTTAGCTTGAGTTAGCTTGAGTTAGCTTTAGCTAGCTTGAGTTAGCTTGAACTAGCTTTAGTTAGCTTGAGTTAGCTTGAGTTAGCTTTAGCTAGCTTGGGTTAGCTTGAGCTAGCTTGAGTTAGCTCGGGTTAGCTTGAGTTAGCTTGAGTTAGCTTTAGCTAGCTTGAGTTAGCTTGAGTTAGCTTGAGTTAGCTTGAGTTAGCTTTAGCTAGCTTGAGTTAGCTTGAACTAGCTTGAGTTAGCTTGAGCTAGCTTGAGTTAGCTTGAGTTAGCTTGAGTTAGCTTTAGCTAGCTTGAGTTAGCTTGAACTAGCTTTAGTTAGCTTGAGTTAGCTTGAGTTAGCTTGAGTTAGCTTGAGTTAGCTTGTCTTAGCTTTAGCTAGCTTGAGTTAGCTTGAACTAGCTTTAGCTACCTTGAGTTAGCTTGAGTTAGCTCGGGTTAGCTTGAGTTAGCTTGAGTTAGCTTGAGTTAGCTTTAGCTAGCTTGAGTTAGCTTGAGTTAGCTTGAGTTAGCTTGAGTTAGCTTGAGTTAGCTTGAGTTAGCTTGTCTTAGCTTTAGCTAGCTTGAGTTAGCTTGAACTAGCTTTAGCTACCTTGAGTTAGCTTGAGTTAGCTCGGGTTAGCTTGAGTTAGCTTGAGTTAGCTTGAGTTAGCTTTAGCTAGCTTGAGTTAGCTTGAGTTAGCTTGAGTTAGCTTGAGTTAGCTTGAATTAGCTTGAGTTAGCTTGAGTTAGCTTTAGCTAGCTTGGGTTAGCTTGAGCTAGCTTGAGTTAGCTCGGGTTAGCTTGAGTTAGCTTGAGTTAGCTTTAGCTAGCTTGAGTTAGCTTGAGTTAGCTTGAGTTAGCTTGAGTTAGCTTTAGCTAGCTTGAGTTAGCTTGAACTAGCTTGAGTTAGCTTGAGCTAGCTTGAGTTAGCTTGAGTTAGCTTGAGTTAGCTTTAGCTAGCTTGAGTTAGCTTGAACTAGCTTGAGTTAGCTTGAGTTAGCTTGAGTTAGCTTGTCTTAGCTTTAGCTAGCTTGAGCTAGCTTGAACTAGCTTTAGCTACCTTGAGTTAGCTTGAGTTAGCTCGGGTTAGCTTGAGTTAGCTTGAGTTAGCTTGAGTTAGCTTTAGCTAGCTTGAGTTAGCTTGAGTTAGCTTGAGTTAGCTTGAACTAGCTTGAGTTAGCTTGAGTTAGCTTGAGTTAGCTTGAGTTAGCTTGAGTTAGCTTGTCTTAGCTTTAGCTAGCTTGAGTTAGCTTGAACTAGCTTTAGCTACCTTGAGTTAGCTTGAGTTAGCTCGGGTTAGCTTGAGTTAGCTTGAGTTAGCTTGAGTTAGCTTTAGCTAGCTTGAGTTAGCTTGAGTTAGCTTGAGTTAGCTTGAGTTAGCTTGAATTAGCTTGAGTTAGCTTGAGTTAGCTTTAGCTAGCTTGGGTTAGCTTGAGCTAGCTTGAGTTAGCTCGGGTTAGCTTGAGTTAGCTTGAGTTAGCTTTAGCTAGCTTGAGTTAGCTTGAGTTAGCTTGAGTTAGCTTGAGTTAGCTTTAGCTAGCTTGAGTTAGCTTGAACTAGCTTGAGTTAGCTTGAGCTAGCTTGAGTTAGCTTGAGTTAGCTTGAGTTAGCTTTAGCTAGCTTGAGTTAGCTTGAACTAGCTTGAGTTAGCTTGAGCTAGCTTGAGTTAGCTTGAGTTAGCTTGAGTTAGCTTTAGCTAGCTTGAGTTAGCTTGAACTAGCTTGAGTTAGCTTGAGTTAGCTTGAGTTAGCTTGAGTTAGCTTGTCTTAGCTTTAGCTAGCTTGAGCTAGCTTGAACTAGCTTTAGCTACCTTGAGTTAGCTTGAGTTAGCTCGGGTTAGCTTGAGTTAGCTTGAGTTAGCTTGAGTTAGCTTGAGCTAGCTTGAGTTAGCTTGAGTTAGCTTGAGTTAGCTTTAGCTAGCTTGAGTTAGCTTGAACTAGCTTGAGTTAGCTTGAGCTAGCTTGAGTTAGCTTGAGTTAGCTTGAGTTAGCTTTAGCTAGCTTGAGTTAGCTTGAACTAGCTTGAGTTAGCTTGAGTTAGCTTGAGTTAGCTTGAGTTAGCTTGTCTTAGCTTTAGCTAGCTTGAGCTAGCTTGAACTAGCTTTAGCTACCTTGAGTTAGCTTGAGTTAGCTCGGGTTAGCTTGAGTTAGCTTGAGTTAGCTTGAGTTAGCTTTAGCTAGCTTGAGTTAGCCTTGAGTTAGCTTGAGTTAGCTTGAACTAGCTTGAGTTTAGCTTGAGTTAGCTTGAGTTAGCTTGAGTTAGCTTGAGTTAGCTTGAGTTAGCTTGTCTTAGCTTTAGCTAGCTTGAGTTAGCTTGAACTAGCTTTAGCTACCTTGAGTTAGCTTGAGTTAGCTCGGGTTAGCTTGAGTTAGCTTGAGTTAGCTTGAGTTAGCTTTAGCTAGCTTGAGTTAGCTTGAGTTAGCTTGAGTTAGCTTGAGTTAGCTTGAATTAGCTTGAGTTAGCTTGAGTTAGCTTTAGCTAGCTTGGGTTAGCTTGAGCTAGCTTGAGTTAGCTCGGGTTAGCTTGAGTTAGCTTGAGTTAGCTTTAGCTAGCTTGAGTTAGCTTGAGTTAGCTTGAGTTAGCTTGAGTTAGCTTTAGCTAGCTTGAGTTAGCTTGAACTAGCTTGAGTTAGCTTGAGCTAGCTTGAGTTAGCTTGAGTTAGCTTGAGTTAGCTTTAGCTAGCTTGAGTTAGCTTGAACTAGCTTTAGTTAGCTTGAGTTAGCTTGAGTTAGCTTGAGTTAGCTTGAGTTAGCTTGTCTTAGCTTTAGCTAGCTTGAGTTAGCTTGAACTAGCTTTAGCTACCTTGAGTTAGCTTGAGTTAGCTCGGGTTAGCTTGAGTTAGCTTGAGTTAGCTTGAGTTAGCTTTAGCTAGCTTGAGTTAGCTTGAGTTAGCTTGAGTTAGCTTGAGTTAGCTTGAGTTAGCTTGAGTTAGCTTGTCTTAGCTTTAGCTAGCTTGAGTTAGCTTGAACTAGCTTTAGCTACCTTGAGTTAGCTTGAGTTAGCTCGGGTTAGCTTGAGTTAGCTTGAGTTAGCTTGAGTTAGCTTTAGCTAGCTTGAGTTAGCTTGAGTTAGCTTGAGTTAGCTTGAGTTAGCTTGAATTAGCTTGAGTTAGCTTGAGTTAGCTTTAGCTAGCTTGGGTTAGCTTGAGCTAGCTTGAGTTAGCTCGGGTTAGCTTGAGTTAGCTTGAGTTAGCTTTAGCTAGCTTGAGTTAGCTTGAGTTAGCTTGAGTTAGCTTGAGTTAGCTTTAGCTAGCTTGAGTTAGCTTGAACTAGCTTGAGTTAGCTTGAGCTAGCTTGAGTTAGCTTGAGTTAGCTTGAGTTAGCTTTAGCTAGCTTGAGTTAGCTTGAACTAGCTTGAGTTAGCTTGAGTTAGCTTGAGTTAGCTTGAGTTAGCTTGAGTTAGCTTGTCTTAGCTTTAGCTAGCTTGAGTTAGCTTGAACTAGCTTTAGCTACCTTGAGTTAGCTTGAGTTAGCTCGGGTTAGCTTGAGTTAGCTTGAGTTAGCTTGAGTTAGCTTTAGCTAGCTTGAGTTAGCTTGAGTTAGCTTGAGTTAGCTTGAACTAGCTTGAGTTAGCTTGAGTTAGCTTGAGTTAGCTTGAGTTAGCTTGAGTTAGCTTGAGTTAGCTTGTCTTAGCTTTAGCTAGCTTGAGTTAGCTTGAACTAGCTTTAGCTACCTTGAGTTAGCTTGAGTTAGCTCGGGTTAGCTTGAGTTAGCTTGAGTTAGCTTGAGTTAGCTTTAGCTAGCTTGAGTTAGCTTGAGTTAGCTTGAGTTAGCTTGAGTTAGCTTGAATTAGCTTGAGTTAGCTTGAGTTAGCTTTAGCTAGCTTGGGTTAGCTTGAGCTAGCTTGAGTTTAGCTCGGGTTAGCTTTAGCTAGCTTGAGTTAGCTTGAGTTAGCTTGAGTTAGCTTGAGTTAGCTTTAGCTAGCTTGAGTTAGCTTGAACTAGCTTGAGTTAGCTTGAGCTAGCTTGAGTTAGCTTGAGTTAGCTTGAGTTAGCTTTAGCTAGCTTGAGTTAGCTTGAACTAGCTTTAGTTAGCTTGAGTTAGCTTGAGTTAGCTTGAGTTAGCTTGAGTTAGCTTGTCTTAGCTTTAGCTAGCTTGAGTTAGCTTGAACTAGCTTTAGCTACCTTGAGTTAGCTTGAGTTAGCTCGGGTTAGCTTGAGTTAGCTTGAGTTAGCTTGAGTTAGCTTTAGCTAGCTTGAGTTAGCTTGAGTTAGCTTGAGTTAGCTTGAACTAGCTTGAGTTAGCTTGAGTTAGCTTGAGTTAGCTTGAGTTAGCTTGAGTTAGCTTGAGTTAGCTTTGTCTTAGCTTTAGCTAGCTTGAGTTAGCTTGAACTAGCTTTAGCTACCTTGAGTTAGCTTGAGTTAGCTCGGGTTAGCTTGAGTTAGCTTGAGTTAGCTTGAGTTAGCTTTAGCTAGCTTGAGTTAGCTTGAGTTAGCTTGAGTTAGCTTGAGTTAGCTTGAATTAGCCTTGAGTTAGCTTGAGTTAGCTTTAGCTAGCTTGGGTTAGCTTGAGCTAGCTTGAGTTAGCTCGGGTTAGCTTGAGTTAGCTTGAGTTAGCTTTAGCTAGCTTGAGTTAGCTTGAGTTAGCTTGAGTTAGCTTGAGTTAGCTTTAGCTAGCTTGAGTTAGCTTGAACTA
>NW_027450747.1:0-16975 GCF_964194025.1 Convolutriloba macropyga
AATAAAGTTACGAACAAGTGAACCATTACTCCATTTTGACTTACATTTTTTGTTCTAAGAAAAGGTTATGGGTTCGTTTGTTTACAATAATAGGCACGTTTTCTAAAAATCTGAAATGTTTATTAGAGCGATTTCTTGTTTGTTGGAGAATATTGAAAAACCTATTTAAAGACACCCGTGTTATTTGGAGCTCTGCTGGAAGAATTTTAGTCTCCAGAAGTAGATCTCTGGCAGTATCGTATTTGGTTTTCATAAAGCAAACTTTTGTTCCCCAGTTTATCTGTTTGTTAATTCTGTCAATAGAGTAAGATGGTAAATTTTGAAAAAAAAATTGCGCTAAAATCTAAATGAGACAAAACTAGTGATTTAAAAAGATTTGTTCTTGTTTTTAGCGGTACCTGATAACGAATATAATGATCTGATTGCTGAAGCCATTTTACTGATAACCTTATTTAGTTGATTTTGGTATGTCAGTTCCCTATCAATTATTACACCTAAATATCTACATTTTTCAGATGCTTCCAATCGGTGTCCCTTGAAATCGACAGTTTCAATGATCGGCAATTATTCATTCCTGAACACCATTAACTCCGTTTTTTTCTCATTCAAAGTTAACTTGTTTTGTTTCATATATTGATCTGTCTTGTTTAATGTATCTTCAGCTATTAGCTGCAAATTTGCTTCATTCTTTGCATGACATAGAATTGCTGGATCATCGGCAAACTGTAATACATCACAATTCGTTGATACATCTTCACTGAAATCGTTGACATAAAGTATAAAAATTAGAGGCCCTAAGACAGTTCCCTGAGGAACACCGTGATTTGTGACAACCCAATCTGATTTTGCTATCCCATTTTTTACACATTGTTTTCTATCACAAAGGAAAGAGTTTAATAAGATTCTTGCATTTCCTTCAATTCCATACCATTTTATTTTGTTCATAAAAACATCTATAGATATTGAGTTGAAAGCCTTTGCTAAGTCTAAAAAGAGTGTGACAACAATTTCGTTTTCGTCAACGCATTGTTTTATCTTTTCAGTTAATGAAATGATAGTATCGAGACAGGACTTTTGCTTTTGAAAGCCGAATTGATTCTTGTTAATAAGACCATTAAAATTTAGGTGGTGAGTTAGTTGTTCAAGTAGTAATCGCTCAAAAATTTTTGCTAGAGTTGGTGTGACTGATATGGGTCGAGAGTTTTCTGGTTCTAGTCGGTCTCCCTTCTTATAGACAGGTGTAACATGCGCTGTTTTCAAAATATTAGGAAACGTGTTTTTGTTTATACATTCATTGACGACAAATTGTAAATGAGTTCTAATAGACAGTTTACTATCTTTTAGCGCCCATGCTGGTATATAGCCCGGTCCGGGAGATTTATGCTTAGGTAGATTATCGATAACATTATACAATTCTTTTCTGGTGACTGGTCGGAAGCTAAATTCCGGTCCATCAAATGTTAGGGAAGAACAATTTGGAGCAACGTCTTTGCCTTTGTATAATCCTAGTCTCGCAAAACAATTATTAAGACCATTGGCAATCTCTCTGTCATCCTCAACAAAATGACTATCTTCCCTTAATTTGTCAATTTTTTCTATTTGGCTGTTGGAATTGATCCTGTTTTTGATGAATTTCCATTGTTCTCTTGAAGCTGGTAGCTGCTGGAAAAAATTCTTTGTGTAATCATCTGCAGCTTTTTTCAGTTTTCTATTCACTGAATTGCGTAAAGATTTGTAAATGTTAAAAATCTCTGATTTTGGGTTTTTCTTCCACGCATTAAAGAGATGGTGTTTTTCATTTATGAGACCACGTAATTCTTTTGTCAACCATTGCTTTTGTTGTTTTTGGTACTACTTTCTACCAACTTCAAGGGTGCATGACAACTCAGAATATTTTCAAAAATTTCGATAAATTTTAAAAACATTACGTTCGGCTCATTTATCTGGTACATAGGCGACCAATCTTGCAGCGCAATGTCACGATTGAAATTTGATCTTGAATATTTCTTGGTATTACGTATCAAAAACTGCCTTTTCTTATCACTGTGATCTATTTTTAATGATGACTGATATACTATTGTGAAGTGATCAACTCCAAGAGTCGACTCTAGAACACTGGCTTCAAAAATTTGGTTCTTCGAGATAAAGCAGTGATCAATTAACGAATATTTTTCACCATTTGTCCATGTTGCCTCCGTTTCATTAACGTAACATAGCCAATTGTTTGCTGTGAAAATATCAAGTGACTGTCTACCTTTTGTGCCTAACAAGTTTATATTGTAATCTCCTAATAAAATTAGATTATCTGTATACGAATACAAATTTGAGATTTCTACAGTCATTTCATCCCCAAAAAGTTAGAAAGAATTACATTGGGGCAGTATGCTACATTAATGAGTAGTTTTTGTGTTAAAGGCTTACCAATTTCAATCCACATTGACTCAAAAAAACTTCTATTGATTGTGTTCAAATCATTTCTCATTTTTACTTCAAACTGTTTGGGAACCCAAATACCTACCCCTCCACCTCTCTGTACATTAGTTAATGATGATCTTGGTTGGTGAATGAAGTGATGACTATTGCACAGATAAAACTCGGGAATGTCAGTTTTTTTGTTTATCCATGTTTCGGTAACAACTAGGAATGAGGTTTCATTAAGATTTTTCAAAAAACGAGACAATTGCTCATGTTTATTATTGAGGCTTCTACAATTCATATACCAAAACTTGGGGAACTCCGATTTTCTCGCACACTCACCATTGTATTTTTCAATTGTTGTTATTCTATCCAAATTTGATGGACCTGGGTTTCTTTCAATGTCACCACATTTTGTAGAATAACTACGATGATTATAAGTAGATATTTTATGTTAAATATTCCGAACCATAGTAAAAAATTTTTGATCTGATCGATATGACGGTAGTTAGGTTTTTTAAGTTTACATAAACTTGAGTGACTTTTGAGAAACTCAATCGTTTCTAGAAAAAAATCAAACTTAATCAAAATTAAAACCAAGATAAAAATCCACCTACACCTCAAAAAAACATTTTTAATGATTTCTAAAAAGTCACCCAAAGGTATCAGAATTCAATACGACTGTTGAAATTATTCCATCCATCTCTCATGGGTACAAAAAAATCTTTGCGCTTTGGTGGAATATGTCTCAAAGAGACATCGTTTATCGAACAATTGTAACCAATCCTTTTCAAGTGGTTTCTCAGAGTCGCTACTATTTTATTGATTCCATGTAAATTACGGTGAACACCATCATGCCTTATATCTGTGTTTTCCAAGTCCGTAATTCAGGACATTTACTTTACACGACTGAAATTCACCATTAAGTTGATCGGCTATACTATTGACTTCCTTGTTGTATTCATTAATTTCTTTGTTATTTACATCTCTTCCATACAGACCATTCTTTACATTCGGTATTTTGCAAATTGCAACTTTGTGTGGTTTGAACTTTGTTATACATTTGCCAACCAGGTCACCAATTTGCTCTGCTGCTTTTTTTCCGTCAGTACCCTGATCAATAGTGTTATGCCCAAGGTGAAATATAAGGCTTTCCGACTTTGTTCCTGTTGAATACGAATCAATGGTACTGTTGACGTCATTAATGGTTGCAGATGGGTAGGAGTGTATAGCTGTTTCGTTACTGATATCGCTTTGTTTTACAAATTTGAACGTGCTGTCCGACATAACTAAATTTTTGACAAACCTAGGTACAAATTTGGGGAAAAAGTTTTTGCTAGCACTCTCAGACGCTTTATGTTCGTTGTCAACGATACCATCAATAATTTTTGTCAGCATTTTGTCATTTTGAGCTCTCAAGTAAATGATTTCCGACGTTGGCTGATGGTATAATTTTTTTTCGTTGTCTAAAGCTGCTCGAAGTTCTTTGTTTTCTTGTTCAATTATTGCAGCTTTTTCTTTATATAATCCTACATCTTTCCTGAGCTCATCAATTTCACATTGTTGCAAACTACTATTAAGTGATGTTCTTTTGCTTTCTCTTAGTTTCAAAACTTCTTGTATCAACGTGTCTTTATTCCATTTTGCTAGTGCAGTTGTCTCCATTTTGATGTCGGATACTTTGGGTTTTTATGACAAAGTCTTAGTTAAACATAGCAAAAAAAAATATGTTGACCTGAAAAGAAAGAAAAAGAAACTGGTTTGATCTCACCGGCTGACGAAATACAATAAGTCAAGATAGCTCCAGTAACGTAGAATACCCAATCAATTGTCGATAAAATTGTTTTCCAAAAAAAAGAGAATTTATCTTGTTTGATAATATGAGGATTTTTGAAGAAGTCTATACTGAGCTTATATAGCAGTTAAAAAGGGTAAAGTTTTTCAAAACATCGCATGTGTTTTAAGAAAAATCTATGTCGCTGACTTCTAACTTTTGCTTTTGTCATATTTTGGGGGGGGGGGGGGAGGGGCTATAATGCAGCCAAAAAATAACACGTTTGAGTGCTGCAAAAATTTAGCCTCTTTCCCATTGCCCCCTCCAGCTGAGCTTGATGGTCATATAAGATATACCCCATATGAGATATTTTAGGCGTCAAAGACCCAAAATTTGACCCACATATCTGATGCGGGGTGCGGGGTCCTAAACGAATAAATCCAATTGATCGCATAAATATCACAACACGTAATCGTTTTAAATGATTTTTGCTGGAAAAATGAAAAGGATTCTGGCACCAGCTTACCAGTACCCAAAAGTGAGTTCCCGGGTCACACAAGACTGGAAAAGAGTGCAGTTCCACAAGGCTCCTGAGGGCACTTTTCCTGTTTTCACAGCCAGGGGAACATTCCCTGGCACTGAAATGCAGAATTTCCAACCTGAAAAGGTTCTCCGTCCCGCTCATTTAAATTATGGGGTCTTTCCCATTATAGCCCCCCCCCCCAGCTTAGTGGTCAGATAACCTATAGCCCCCCGCCCAATAATGGTAATTATACCATGGTGGGGGGGGGGGGCTATAATGGGAAAGACCCAAATTATGTCGTATTTATGTCAGCAATTATGTCTACATGTTCCATTATCAATAAGCGGCGGTCCATAATGGAAAACCGATGGTTGATATTTTGGGTCTTCTCCATAATAGTCCGCAAAAAATTTATAGCCCTCTTCCCATTTTAAGGTAATTGGTTCTTTCCCATCATAGCCCCCCCCCCGGAATCATGGTAAATTTACCATAATGGGGGGTATAACTTCAGGGGGCTAATGCGAAAGACGCAATACTCGTTATGGGGGACACGGACTCCAAAAGCACAGACACAAAAAACACGGAGGCACTAACAGAAATAGATACGCGTGGGAAAAAACCAAACGTTTATGCTAATGATATAATACGTCTGTTTTGTGGTACAGTTCAACTACTCTCCCCCTCTGAAGGAGTACAGTGTGATGGTGGGGGCTGAGATTCCACTGATGAGGTGTGACACTGAGAGATACAAGCAGGCATCCCACTCTCTTATACCCACTTTCGAGATCCCTCTCATGTCTGCATTCATCATAAACACTGAGAAGGCAATCACACAGACACATGCAGCCCTAAACACACTAAAAATCACTTCGTCAACTGTCAAGCTATAATCATCCATGGGTCTTTTCTTTTTTTTTATCTTTTCCTAAGCTGGGATGTAGACAGATGGATCGGTTGATAATTTATTTAGAAATGTTCAAGAAATGAATATTTGGATCTATTCTGTTTCGGCCCCCAGTGTTACTCACTTACATTTTATGCGTTGTTATATACAATGCTACTATCACATGCTGTTCGAGGTGTATAAGTACCACAACCACGAAGCTGGGGTGGGGGGTGGGGGGTTAAGTCGAAACAGAATAGATGTAAAGTTTTCATCAAGTTTAGAAAATTGATAATTTTTCTGCAAACTACTCCCGCAATAGTTATAATCAATTCTTGAACAATGAACTGAATATCACCCAAAAGCAGGAACTCAGGTTTTAAAAATAAAAATTTCAATGAAGAAAATGCAACAGTAAATGTGAAAAGGTGTTTGCAAAAACTTTACAGTTACAGTTTGTATTTTTCACAGCAGTAGTATCAGCAGAAAAATGTATAGCATGATTTAAAATTTCAATTATAAAGAAAACAACATAAAACTGATAAAAGCCAGACCATTTTTGCTGGAGAGAATTGTTGATAAATACTCACACTGTGGACAATAATTTGTCGTAGGGTCTTGATATGCTTGATAAGCGGGTCTTGATAAGCGGTATAAGAGGAAACTATTTAAATGCAGGAAAAGTTGGGATACGTTTGCTACCGTCGATTTACCTTTATTCCCATGGTCTGTGGTTTGTTGTAAAAAACGTCCTCCTGTCTTTCGGATTGTTGTTTTGGTGAGAGATTATTCTCCTTAAAGTGTTCGACGAGAATAAAAACGTTTGGTATTTTGATTTTTTTGGGCGCTGAATAGTTCGAACTAATTGTTAGTATGATTTGCTATCTCCCTCTGTCAAACAGACAAATCCAACTGATCTTCGAACTTGCAAAATTGTTATTTTGCTGTCTTTTTGTGCCAGGCGACCAAAATGACGCTCCTGTTTTTTGTTCCTAACAACGCGTTCTTATAATATCTTTCTATCAAAAAAATGTTGCTCAACCGACTTGCAAAATAACAATTTTTTTTCTCGTCTACATAAATGATTTACCACAAAAAATCGAATACAGTCAAACCTACGGTTATGCAGATGATTACAAATTGCTCTCTAATAACAAACATGAACTTCAAACTGATCTCCAGAAATTAAATGAATGGTGCAATAACAACGAAATGCGCCTCCATGAAAACAAATGCAAAATCCTCTGTTTCAAGAAAAAGTCACTCTTTACAATTAAAAATGCAACTGTCAACATTTCGTCTCATCAAAAAGATCTCGGAATACAAGTTTGTGATAACCTCACTTGGCATCAAAACGCAAGCACACGAGCCTCCAAAACTCTTAAAGCACTTTGGTACCTCAGAAGAAATCTTCACCACAGAACTCTCCCTCAAGTTAAATTAAACGCATACACGGGTTACATTGTACCAATTAAATCCTACGCCTGCCAAGTGTGGTATCCGTCAAAATGCGATCTAGTACTCATCGAAAGAATCCAAAAAAGTGCGACGAAATGGATAATAGGTTCTTCTCTCACATATAAGGAGCGTTTAATCAAACTGAAAATTCTACCTCTATCTTTTTACTTCGAACTTCACAGCTTACTACTACTATGTGATCTCATAAACAATAAATACAATTTTGCCATAGAAAAGTTTATACATTTCAACAACAATAATCGGACGAGACAAGGCGCGAAATGTGAAATCAAACTTACGAAAAAACGATTATTCAAAAGCGACGAAAATTTCTGGTCGAGAACAGCCTATCTCTATAATATTGTCAACAAACAGACAGACCTTACAGACAACAAAAATATAAAATATCGGATCAGCGACATTTATTGGAAATTCTTTTTTAGAAGTTTTAACGAAATTGACATGTGCACTTGGAGAATTTGCTGCCGGTGCAAAAACTGTAACCCCATTTCGAAACTATCTCATTTATAACGATCAACAAGGGTGCTTCAACCCGTGCATTGCAGAAGCCTGAACTACTACTACTACTACTACTACTACTACTACTACTACTACTACTACTACTACTACTACTACTACTACTACTACTACTACTACTACTACTACTACTACTACTACTACTACTACTACTACTACTACTACTACTACTACTACTACTACTACTACTACTACTACTACTACTACTACTACTACTACTACTACTACTACTACTACTACTACTACTACTACTACTACTACTACTACTACTACTACTACTACTACTACTACTACTACTACTACTACTACTACTACTACTACTACTACTACTACTACTACTACTACTACTACTACTACTACTACTACTACTACTACTACTACTACTACTACTACTACTACTACTACTACTACTACTACTACTACTACTACTACTACTACTACTACTACTACTACTACTACTACTACTACTACTACTACTACTACTACTACTACTACTACTACTACTACTACTACTACTACTACTACTACTACTACTACTACTACTACTACTACTACTACTACTTGTTTCAATCTGGCTGAAAGTTGCGGCAAAAAATGGGCGACTCTAGCGTCTTTTGTTTTCTTGTCCACTGCTTTAAGTCAAGAACGCACAAAACACTTGAGCCAACTAGTTCGGAAAATAATAAAATTGTTAAGAATATTGAGGATGAAAATAGCCATCATGTTCCCAAAAGGGCTTCAATTTGCAGCGCGTCCGGCCCTAACAATTTTTTATTGGACAGAGGAACTTCTGGTTTCATTTTGATTGTTCTCAAAAACAACCGGAAATATTTGGCATAAAAAATGGTCAGCATGAATTCAAATGCAATTTGAAAAACGCAAATGTGGAATCTGGGGCACAAAAAAAAGTTGAAGTACAGATCAAATATCCGTTAAATAATTTATTACACCCATTCCTCTATACCCATAATAATTTTTATTATACCCATCCCTCTTTCCTCAGAAAACCTCAAGGTGCACATTTGCTTGCTTGGATAGCTGTCATTCAGCTTACTAAAGTTTTCTTGACATTGCTGTATACGGGCAGAAAAGCTCAGAGTTTTGAGAAAACGGCATATGTTCATTGTTTCAACGCATTTCGGGTAAAACTTCAGCGCACTGCGAACTTCATTTCATAAACCAGACATGTACTCAGATTATGTTCTACCCCATACCCTGGATAAGTAGCATTTGCTCTAAATGATCTGCAGGTAAAATTACCAAAAAAAATCAGCTATAATTATATGAACTGTGCACGTACTTCGGCAATGCTGCATGTTACATGAACCTACCTGCTGAGTCTTTGGGTAATTTTACCTATACATCTATACATTAATTAGAGTCATATTGAAAGTTTTCAAATTAATTGAGGCAATGAAAGGTTTGAGCTAAACATATAAATGACAGGTACTTCCCGATGGTTGGTCATTTGATATTTTATGAACTTGTAATCTTTTAACCTAACGTGTTATGCTAGTTAATGTACATGTTTCCTTCAAAAATGGTTTGTCTATAAAACCGGCTACATGTATCGAGACTGGTCAATAGAAAGCAGGTGGTCCACTTGAGAAGAAGCCCATGTATGTGTTGCCAGCTGGGCACTACAGACAGATGATGGAGAGTGAGTCATATGAACTGCAGTGTTGGGCTCTGCCACACCTCTACATATCACAAGATGAGAGATGGTGGGTCCATGAGATAAACCCAGGCATGTGCCATCTTTTATATGAATTTTAGCTACATAAAAAATAACTAAAAGATTCAAGTTTTTTTTATGGTTCCCAAAAAGGGCATTAACCAGAGAACGCACAAGATCGTTTGCCGTCCTAGCGTTTTGTTCTGATATGTATATAGATTAGTTCGTATTTATATGTATTGTTTCAATTTGCTAAATATATTTGTTTTCATCTTTTTACCCAGGTCGAGGTTTTATAGTGTTAAAAATTTCATGACCATTTCAGTGAAGTTTACAGCAATTACTTCAAAAACTTACCGCTAGTTTTTTCTTACCCGGGTCGAGGTCTCACTGCCATTCAACGCAAAATTATATAAGATAAGCGGTGAATGTGGAAAATTTTGTAAGATAAGAGGTGAATGCGGGGAAATTACATTAATCAAGCCGGGAACGCGTTGAAAAAAGCTTTATCACCTGGTATCTGTGAAATTACATAATTTCACTGCTTTGAAAAAAAGTGTCCAAATTATGTAAGATAAGCGGTGAATGCGGCGATATTACATAAATTCACTGTTTATCTTAGTGGCGAAATTGCATAAATTCGCCGCTCAGAAAAAAAAGTGTTGAAATTTTGAACGAAGTTAAGATACATTTATTAAAAGACAGACACACGGAAAATTTGCCCATAAATAATCATATATCTTTTTGAAACCTTTTTAAGCAGCAAATTTACGTAATTTCACCACTTGAGTAAGCGGTGAACTTACACAAAAACACCACATACCGCCGCTAAAAATTGCATTTTCACCGCTAATCTTATAAGAATTCAACGCGCTTGTTTTACAGAAAGTACAGTGAACTTGATTTAAATTCAAAATAAGAGATAAATTTACGTTAGATGTGGCGGAGTTGAAGGAGAAGTGGCTAACATGCAAGAGTTGAGAGGTTCGAATCCTTGTAAAGACGGTTATTTGTGGTAAGCGATGAAATTTGGTGAAATTTTGTAAGATCACCACTTACTCTAGCGGTGAAATTTTGTATTATGAAGCAAAATTATGTAAGATTTTTGCGGTGAAAAAAACAACTTTTAACCGTTTATCTTACATATTTTTCCAAATTTTCCTCGAGTTTTTGTTGTGCAGAGAAAAAGTTAGCGTTTTTTGGCTAGAAAGTCATTATAAATTTCCTCTAGCTCAGTTTATTGTTTTCAAGCCACCTCAGAAATATTTTCTAAAAAATGCTTCAATCTTTTTGGTGATTTCTTTTTCTCGGCATCGCAAAAATGCCATTATCAAAATAGTTGACTTCCGTTGGGTCAAAATGTGGCTTAATGTTAGCTATGCTATCTGCTTTGACTATCGCAACCATACAAGTTGGGATAGAAACATTTTTTAAGCCTAGCTTTATAAATTAAAATGTCTTTAATGTGTATTTTGCTGGATCTATTCTGGATCTAAAATGCTGGATCTATTCTGCATCTGCCCCAGTGTTTTGTTGCCCTGTTATTATATAGCACTTTAATCTGTAAAATATAGCACTTGCGCTCGGAGGTTGTAGAAATTTTATGTCCAATAAGCTTTGGGGAAAAAAAAACATCCAATATGCTTATCAAAAAACTTATTTCAATGGTCCAACATTTGTTATGATAAGTAAATCATACTGAGAATCCAGTTTGCCACGATCACGTAGCTTGCGATGAGAGAAAAAGTTCTTACCTCAAATTTTTAGAAAATAATAAAGTTGTTAAAGAAATCACTAAATTGTAATTTTTAGCCAAAATTAAGTCTCCTGTGACAGCAGGGTTTTAACCCGCTTACTTTTTTATTGTGTATGCGGGACTATGCATTGTTATAAGTGCATGCGGGATGAAATTTAGCCGAAATTAAGTCTCCTTTGGCTTTAATCCGCCGACTTTTTTTTGTGTATGCGGGACTATGCATGGTTATAAGTGCATGCGGGATGAAATTTAGCCAAAACTAAGTCTCCTATGGCTTTAATCCGCCGATTTTTTTTGTATATGCGGGACTATGCATGGTTATAAGTGCATGCGGGATGATGTTTGATGAAGTTTTTTTTTGTATTTAACTTCTTTTTAGCCAGATTTCTTCATTTCTTCACAGGTAGTAATAAAAAATTATTTTAAATACCCTTTAGACCATTGAGTGAATCTCGTGCCAAGCTGTGAGCAATGAACACAGTTTCAATATCTTTCACAAACCTTTTAATGTGCAGTCAACGCTTAGTTTGTACATGCGAGTACATACTCAATACTTGTATTGAAAATGCCCATGAACCTTGAAAACTGCGCCATTCTTTCCCTCTACCCAGAAAAAAGTTAAACTATATCTCAAATCTTGGATATTCTTTGCCAAAAGAATACCAAATCTTGGGCCGCTTCTTCACAGAGTGACCCGAGATTAGGACCCATTGCAAAGAGAACGAAGACCTTTTTTTCCCGCCCACGGAAAACCTCAAAGATCGTTTTTTAAATTACACTTTTACCCTCTTTTCCCCTATAAATAGGAGTGGAATACGCATTACACCCTAATCCCCTCTAATTAGAGGCGGATTAGGGGTGAAACCTCGGCCCGGGCTCTTTTGTATTCTCTTAGACGCATTGCAATCGACCGGCCAAATCTTTGAATTAGGCCTAGATTCTTTTGATTTTTTCTCATTAAGGTGATACGGGTGATCAGGCGTTTGGAATATAAAATTTTACAGACGAAACTCTAGCACATTAGAACCTCTGCTGTCGAGAAACAACGCATTGATTATCAAAATTCCTATTTTGTTTGCAGGATACTTCTTCCACAATGGCTGTATTTACTTCCTACCACATGGATGGATTATTTGCAAGGAAAGAGTGAAACTGCAACAACTGCTAGCAGCCCACAATGAACTGAAACGGACTAAAGAGAACACACTTCACCATTTCACACGTCAGAAATACCATGTAAATACGTCATTTCTACTCTCAGCCTGAAATTTGTGAAGGTTGGGCTTTGTTCTGGATCTCTGCGTGATAAATGCTTAAAGTGTTTTATATAATGGAATAAAAACAAGTTGCTACCCATGATGAGGTCCCAGACGGAAAGTCGATATGTCCAAACCGAAACGAAAGCACCAGGGGGAGGGGCTTGGGGCCGTCGCGTGTTCAAAATTACACGGTCTGGAGAAAAAACTAACTCACGAAAGTCTGGAAATGGGTAACTTTGGACGCAAACTGTGCGCGTACCAAGCAATTCTGGCGTATTACAGATAGTCCAGGTCCAGGTTTAGTTGTGCGACCCTAGACTGATCTGATCAGACAATCTGGGTCGCACACCGGTGGCGTGGTGCGACTCAAATTACAGGGTCTGGGAAACGTTTGAGTTGCACAATGGTCTGGACAATGGTGGCACTATAGTTTGATCACTAGTCGCATAAAAGTTGTAACGCTGTCGAACGTTTCAAAGTTCAACGCGTAGATTTAAAGCATGCAGAGATCAGGACTTAGTTATTCATTTGCACGTCGTGATTTTTTCAAACATTCGTTGCAACTTTAAGCGACTAACTATAAGACCTACGGCTATTGAAAGACAACGAAATTAATCTATTTTGTTCTTTTTTAAGAGCAGGACAGAACGAATTATTTTTTCAGGACATATTCAGCGGCAGAGTTTTACCCCCAAACAGAGTAGGCGATGCCAAACGAGAATATGAGCAATTCTTGAACGATCACGAGCTAAACTCCGTCATCAAATGGCACTCTACGAAACTCCACATTGACCCAATGAGTCTATTTTCTGCATTCCACTCATTCGCTCACCCCGTTCTCAAAGCTATCCTTAAACACGAGAAGGTTGATAGAGACATGATAAAACAGGAGATAGAGGTGTATATGCATTATATTCAGATTTACCGTCTAGGGTACTACTATGGACCAGCGCCGCCGTACTCGTATTTGAAAGGGTTGCCCAGCATACGAAAAGGCAGAACACTGACGTATGGCTACACAAATTGTTTTTGACCAATAATTCAAGAGACTGAGACAAAAAAAATGTTCAAAAGAATACTTTGTGATGAAACCATTAACATTACGTGGCAAAAGTGCATATGGAGATGGTCTGGCGTTTCCTGGACAAAAGTGACAATACCTCATCACCAATAGTCCCTTTGCGTCACTTTATTTTCACGGATAAAACTGGTTACGTTAATTTTGGAGATAAGTGACGGAAAAAAGCATAAATTTTGGCACTTGTATTAACCGGTAAACCTGACTATAGTCTACAATTTTTAGCATGTAGTTAGCCTAAAATCTTTATTGCTCGAATTTTAATTTTAATTATTTGAAACCCAGTTCAGTGACTTAATTGTCGACCATGATATAGGTAGTTGCAAACTGCTAATTGATCTCTTAATCCACAATTAGTTTTGCAGGGAGACATTTTTGAATTTAATCACCAATAAGGATTTTCTCATTTTAGTCTAAATTAAACAATCGTTGTTATTAGATTATGCAAAAGCGGACAAAGGTGACGCTAGGACAAGTGTGACGAAGGGCGTGGAAAAGAGTGATAAAAATTTGCCACGCTTGCACAAAAACAAGCATTAACATAAAAAATGTGGTGGATATTAGCAAATTTCAACGAAGACTACCTACTGTCGCAAATGTCCGCAAGAGCTTAACTCATCCCTATAAAAAAACAACACCTTATCGTCAGGCTGACAAACTCGAGTAAATTTGCTCGAGCAAATGCAGTTTTGTCACGTAATGAATATTTTTCTTCATCGCACACAGAGTTGACTCTTAAAATCGTACTTTTTATTTGCTCTTGAACGAAGTTCATAGCAATTATTGTAAACCTGTTGGTCTTTTTTTATGCAAACTTGTCGCTTGATTATTTTGCGCTTTTCTTCTAGAACATTTTTTGACTTCTCAAGTGACCTTTTCACGCTTTTGTTCTTCATTTTTGAGTGATCTCTTTTGCTCATCTCCGAAATAAAGCTTAATGCTAAAATAGAATAGCAGGTTGCAGAATAGCAAATTGAGGGACAAATAGCACAGTCGGTAGTGCAAAAGGATATCAAGAGGGAGGGCAATGGTTCGAATCACAGTGGTGTCAAACGTTTTTCCACCCGCCCGTCGTTCGACAGCAATTCTTCTGACATTTGTCGGTTTATGTTTTAAATTCAAATCTTAATTTTTAGGGCCGCAAAAAATCTTTTGAAAAAATAAAAGTGAAGAGATTTGAAAAGAAAAACGCCTAACGACAGAATGCACGAAACACGGCACCCTATTGATAAAATTATCACAAATTGTACTTAATATAAACAAATTCTTATAATTTTATCTTTATAACCGTCACATCAATATCAATGCATTAGTGGCCTGCGGAGTTTTATATAAAAAAACTATAGCACCCAATAAATCAGAATAAGTTGATCGGGTACCTCTGAAAATTTTGTATTCTTCCCATCTTTTGTTTGTAATCCGACCATTGAATGTAAGCATCAAAGCGATTAAGTTATACTGTAATTTTAGTCTTTTTGCATATTGGGTATTTTGGGAAGATGTAATTTTTCATGTAATAATGAATAAAATTTACAAATTTGATTTTGAATGGGCCCACATAATTTCAAACAATCAGGCTGTCTTCTTAAGTCAAAGATTTAAACATTTGATTCTGTATGGCTCTATATAATTTTAAACAACCAGGCTATCTTCATAATCCAAAGGGATATATTAAAACAATTTCTGATAATCATATCCACAAAAAATCTCAGCCTAAAAATTTCCGTTGATGAGAGACGAACAAAATTTCATTATGTAAGGTTAAGAAATCTTCATCAAACTTATGGATGAACATCAAAAAGCAAAACTCTACACAAAACGATCAAAATAAAGCGTGACATTAAGTATGAAATTAAATGTTTGAAGACAGACAAAAGTTATCACTGAATCTTTCTTCTTCTTTAACAACACAAAACTAACAAAACAATTGCCTGAATGGAGTACCTTGATAAGAAACAGGTTAAAAGTTGCAAACAAGATGTTGCAGGGATCTTGTTATGTTGCAAGTAGCAAAAAATTTTTATATCTGCACGAACTCAAAAAATATCTTGCTTTACAATTTATATCAGGATTCTAAACGTAAGCGGCACGATTGGAACAAAAATTAGCGCAAAAATTATAATATTAAGCAAGATTCATCAAGGTTTTGTTTTAAAAAAGTAGGAAACATCAAAATTGTCTGAAAAATAACTCATGTTCGTTGATTAACCAGCGGTTAAAAACAACTTTTCTGCTGTAATATATCATTTTAAGTACAGAAACACTCGGTTTGTAAATAATAATAAGAAAACGAAAAGATGCAATTGAATTGAAGCAAAAGTTCATGAACATGACTAGCAAACAATTAGAATGCTGTTTTCGTGAGCATTTGCGGGTCTTAAGACTTATTTTCAATAGTGGTACTCGATCAAAAAGCTATAAATGCACATTCCCCTCTTTTTATATAATGACATTACATGACAATAACTTTTTTATTTTTGTTTTCATACTTATGGTGGGTATCCCCCCAATGGATGTACCTTTTAGTAACGTTTGATAGAAATAATATACTTGGAAAAATATCATGTAACGACTCAAATGCAATGACCCCCTTAACGCGGATAAAAAATTGAAGGACAAATACATAAAGATTGCAGTTGAGACATGTAAACTTTCGACACAAAGCGTCATAGCCCTCAGTACTGTTGTCGCATCGGTAGATAGCATTAGTTAGTCGATAGAAAAATGGAATAAAGTCAGTTGTTTGAGTTTATAGAAAAGTGTGAGAATTAAAGCCGAATCGATAAAATTTATAACTATAATACAAAATATTATTTATGACAAAGGTTGTCTGGGGGAAATCTTATTAAGATTTAACACGACCTTTTTTCAAGTATGGACAAGAATTTTGTTGGCTTATTGGTTTAACTGGTTGAATTCTTATTTTGATATTATCAAAACTGCCAAGAAATTGTTCATGCTTTGGGCGAGATACCAAAATTAAAGATGTCTTATCAAAGTTTATGAAGCCTTTTAGTTCAGTGATTTGCTGTTTTTCAGCGTAAAAACTTATAAATCTCTGGCCGATACATTTTTAGTTGTGTATAATATACCACACATAATATTATCAAAGAGTCAGGAACTTTAAACAAAAAACAATTTCAAATTGCAGACGACGAAATGAAAATACCCGCCAGCATTTGCAAGTTCCTGGAAATGAGCTGCACACATTTTCAAATTTTCTCGGTGATTACAGACCTCGTCACACATCTGCACGTGCATTAAGGCGGTTAAGCTCTACTAGAAGTTCTGCAATTGTTGACGAGCCAACTAATTTGGCAAATAACAGCACACTGCGTTCACCAGACTATGAATCCATGACAATGCCAAGAATAAATGGTAACTTCAGTTTTGATGAGAATGAATTTGGACTTGAATATGACCTGCAGAACCCAGATGGCTTCGAGAACTCTTTCAACCAGGAGTCTTCCGGTTCAGTTCAGGCATGTTGAGCTGTTGAGCTGTTTTCGAGTTTTTGAGGACGATTTTTAAATTCTTTTAATAGAGTAAATAATGCAACATTATCTGGGTCGTTTTATGATTTTTTTCTCCCCTAAGGCTATTGATTATTGGGAAAT
>NW_027450748.1:0-17500 GCF_964194025.1 Convolutriloba macropyga
GAACAACTAGACCAACTTGACAGATCTGATCAGACCATCTTGGAGCGCACACGTGCAAATGGTAAGCTCGAATTACATGGTCTGCCAAAATTGTTGAGCGCACTTATATCTGAATAATTATCTAGAGCTTCCCGGATCAGCGGCCGTTCCGAATTCACACTAGTCTAATCAGAACTGATTTCGAGCGGATTGGGTATATTCAGAACAAATTTCAAGTGCAAATTTTAAACATTTTTGTATTTTGTTAACGGCGGCAAAGAGCAGCCACAATACAGCGGCTGTCTGATTATATTAGGGACTTATCTAGAGTTTGATGCTGTTGTTCATCCGAATAAAAGGTTCCAGCTGTAAGCAATTGCTGGTCCCTTTACAAGTATTTTTGCATTACTACAGAAATATTAATGTATGTGCAACCAAGTTTAATCAAATTAGAAGGCCCCAGTAAACAAAAAGTAAAAGAAAAGTTTGAATTGGAAATAGAGGAGAAAAGTAAAGTTTTATTTCCAGGGTTAATAAATTCAACTGATTCAATGAGTTACTGGGAACTACTTCAAGAAAGGGAAAGGTTTTTGCTAGCTCTGACTGTTTTTTTTTTTGCGTGAGCGTGGTGTTCTTCGCTAGCCTCGCAGCTTCCGATCTGATCGTCGTTTTTCCAAGAGTGATAAGATATCAAAAGGTGTTTTTAGATAACTAAAAGGGGGCAAAAAGTTATTTATGTTTGCGAAGGCAAGACGCAAGACGATAAAAAAAAAGAAGACAAGAAAAAATGAACAAAAAAGTATCCCGCCGGTGAGGATTGAATCACTAAGGCAATTCGTTCAAACGAAGAGCTACTGCGCTAAAAGTGGGTTGCTGGATAAAAAATTTTAAAATTTTTATTAAAAACGAAAGAGTTTGGACGTGATAAAAAGAACTCAGTTAAGGAAAAAAAATTATGCGAATGGTGGGGATTGAACCACTGCGCCCACTTTGATCAGCTCAACAGAATTCTGCGCTACAAGTAGCCGTGTGAAGTTCAGAAAAACTCGTTTAGAATTGTAAGACTTTGATTTTTCGATCATGTGCTTCGGGTTTGATTCTAGTAGTAGAATTGAGGTTTCTCTTCCTTAAGATATTTACAGGACTCAAACTTTGAAAAAAAAGTATGGCAGTAAGGACAAAATTAAGAAAATAGGAAAATAAAAGGCTTCTGAGGGAAAGGGCTAAATAGCGATGTGCTAACACAAACCATAAAACCATTGAATCAAACTGCGCCTAGCATTCAATTGTTTTGTTTACTGAATAGTTGTAGCAAGTGAGAAGAAAGACCATGAGTGAATTTTAAAAAATTGGGTTATTCGGTTAAAGCTCAGCGGTTATGATGTATAGTTATATGAATCCGGGTAACCAGATGAAAACAGTTGGTCCTTTGGCTGGTGATGTGAGTAATATGTTGAATAGAACAAGTATAGAGATTAATGGCAGAACATTTGGTTATGGCGATCCGGAGAGCGACAAAGAATAGAGAATAGACTTGGAAGTTGTAGTAAACACTAGTTGTGATTATGGTAACCCAAGCGAGCACCAGGGCAATGGAGAGGCCTTGGCGCCCAAATCAAAAAAGGGCCTCTGCTAACGGTTCCCCAACTGCTTCAGAGATGGTCAAACATGGACAATTACCATAAACAACGTCAACAAGTTGTGTGATGAATATATAAAAAAAGACAGAAAGTTTAAATAAACAAAGCAATGATGCTAAATATTAAGAATTTGATGATAATGAATATTTTAATTTTGATATCCTTAACTATGTTGTGCAAAAAAGTACCAGGGGAGGGGAAGATATCATAGATAAAAGATATGATGGCTTAGTTTTTAATAAAGTGGGTAAAATATAGTTAGAGGCGTGTATTGGGTCTAGAGATCATGCTCAGAATCGATTAGAAATTTAGGCCTATTCTAAATAATGGTTGTTAAATGTTTAGGATGTAATTATGAGGCTCGAAATTATATAACTGTCGGTTGTCATTGTAAATTATTTCATCAAGATAAAAGTGGTGATGTGAGTGTGGTTATAAATTACTCAGTGGTGTTTGTCTTAAAAATGATTTTTATAATAATGGGTCTAATGTTGATAAACTTGTCCAGACTAGTGCTAGTGCTAAGACCGGGTCTAGTCCTGGGTCTAGTGCCGGGTCTGGTGCTAAGGCTAGTGTTAAGACTAGTGAAAAGAATGTTGCAAAGAGTTGTGCTGAGAGCAATGCTAGTGTGGCGACCGGTGATGGTGCTAAGACAAGTGAAGAGACTATAGCTAAGACTGGTTATATGCGAAGCAGGTTCCCTGATGATAACAAGATTTTCTATAATTTTGATCAAGAGATGGGAGTAAAAACATTTATTAATGGTAATACTACTAACATTTTAGTATTTTTTGCCTGAAAAAATCACAGGTCAACAATGTCTGGTAGATAAAAATTGCTGTAGGTATTGTCTTCTTCTTATTTTTAGAGGTAAAATTCAAAGTCATCTTAAAAATGTGCATGGTAAGAGCTACAATTGTAAGCAATGTAATAAAGTATTTAAAAAATAATTGAAATGATATAAATATTAATCAATTGAAAGCCGCAGTTAGAACTTTCTTAGAAAACGACCGGTAAGTAAACTATTTTAGTAAAATATCTTGCTTGTTTGTTTTCAGGCGTAAATTAAATTACATTTCTTTTTCGGTAAACAATTTTACTAATTAAACTTTTTTACTAAATAGGAGTGTTATCACTATTAGAGGGGGCGAATTCATCCTTAATGCGTATGGTCACCAATAGAGGGTTTTTGATAACCGAAACTAAAATAAGAGAAATGAAATAAATGAAATTTGATTTAGTGGGGTGATATAAAACTTAATGCAACATATATTTCTCAATAACTCAAATTATGAAAAATCTAGTCCTTTCAAACATCTAGATTGCAACTGACTATTTTTCCATGCTCGGCTATGAACATTGTTAGAGACTTTTTCCATACCGAATAGTTGTCTGTTGAGACTAGAATCATCGGTTAGCTTTCACATGCTTGGGAAACTTGATATAGTTCTGAACCTTTGATCGACGTAGCATGGCCGAAGGCCTATAAAAATATCTTTTATCATTCAGCAGTTCTTTCCAAGGAATGTCCTTCTTATTGTCAATATGATCCTGTTTCACTTAATTTGTGTAGCCAGTATTACAATTCCCATGAACTACTAGCACAAGAGCCTAATTTTGGTATGATAAAAATTGAAACGCATGACAAATCTTTTTTTTTATTTTTGATAAAATAAAATCTATTGCATATGACTCAAGGTTGGTCCCCAAATAAAAAATTTTAAACGCCTATAGTTTGAGAGAAATAACGGAAAACGAAATAGAGATAATTATGTCGTATATGATACTACTGGTGATAGATCCTGTTGATAAAAACATTATTTGCAGGGATAATGTTAAGTCTTTCGTCTAGAGGAATTAAATTACAAGATGATGTTTTAACAAAAGAAAAATTTAATGCAAACTGTTTGAGGTGAGGCGCATGTTTTTTTTGGAACTATCAGCTGTTTTGATGTATAGATCCGGGTAGCCAAATGAAAACATTTGGTCCTATGGCTGGTGTAGCGATTAATTTGTAGAACTGAACAAGTAGAAAGATTAGTTGCAGATCAAATCGTTATGGCGATCTGGAGAGCGACAAAGAATATAGAATAGACTTGGAAGTTATCGTAAGCACTAATTGTGATTATGGTAACCCAAGCGAGTACCAGTTCAATGGAGAGGCCTTGAGGTCCAAATCAGGGAAAGGGCCCAGGGTTTTGGTTCCCCAACTGCTTCACAGATGGTGAAACATGGCCAAAGTCCCATAGACAACGCCAACACGCTATGTGAAGAATAATTAAAAAAGACACAAACTTTAAATGAACAAAGAAAGGATGCTAAAAATGAAGAATTTGATAATAATGAAAATTTTAGTTTTGATCTTTTTAACTATGTTTTGAAAAAAGTAGCAGGGGAGGGGAAGATTTCGTAGATAAATGATATGATGGCTTAGTTTTTTTAAAAAGCGGGTAAAATTTAGTTAGAGGCGTGTATGGTGTCTAAAGATCATGCTCGGAATCGAATTGAATCTTAGGCCTATTATAAAGCAATGTTTGTTAAATTTTTTGAGTGTAATTATAAGGCTGGTAATTGTATGACTCTCGGTGATCATTATAAATTATTTCACCAAGATAAAATTGGTGATGTGAGTTTGGTTATAAATTACTCAATGGTGTTAGTCCTAAAAGTGATTGTTATAATAATAGGTCTGATATAGATATTATTGTCAAGAATTGTGCTAGTGCTAAGACCGGGTCTAGTTTTGGGTCTGGTGCGGGTATAGTGTTAAGACTAGTGTTAAGACTAGTGGAGAGACTATAGCTAAGTCTGGCTATATGCGAAGAAGGTTCCCTGATGATGACAAGAATTTCTATAATTTCGATCAAGACACGGGTGTATAAACATTTATTAATGGCAATACTACTAACATTTTAGTATTTTTTGCTTTAAAAAATCGCAGGTAAACAATGTCTGCCGGATAAAAATTGTTGTAGGTATTGTCTTCATCTTATTTGTAGAGGTAAAATTCAAAGTCATCTTAAAACAGTGCATGGTGCAAGCTACAAATGTGAGCAATGTAATAAAGTATTTAAAAATTAATTGAAATGACATTAATATTATTCAATTGATAGCCGCAGTTAGAACTTTCTTAGAAAACGACCAGTAAGTAAACTATTTTAGTAAACTATCCAGTAGTAGAATTGAGGTTTCTCTTCCTTAAAATTTTTACAGACTGAATTTCTGAAAAAAAGTATGGCAGTAAAGATAAAATTAAGAAAATAGGAAAAGAAAAGCGTCTGAGGGAAAGGACTGAATAGCAATCTGCTAACACAAACCATTAAACCATTGAATCAAACTGCGCCTAACATTCAATTGTTTTGCTTGATGAATAGTTCTAGCATGTGAGAAAGAAGACCATGGAGTGAATTTTAAAAATTAATAATTGAGAGATAAAAAAGTGAAGCAGTAATTTCGGACTCATTTAAAAATGCTGCAAATCGATTAGCTGTACTTTGTAATTTTTTTTTCTGGCATACTGCAAATGAGGACAAATTCTACTTTTCGACGAAAAAGATTTAAAATATGCATCCCTAGTCATGATATTTAAAGAATAATAATGTGTCACAAACCAGCCCAACAGATAATATGATAAGGAAAAATGCTGGAACTATTTATATAACAACTGGTAGTTTTTATGCTCTTTTTAAAGTTTTCAATGAGACATTTGGCATAAAACACAATTTTCATGAAATAACTGATAGTTTGTGTAGTGAGTATTATATTTCTCATGAAATACTAGCACAAGAGCTTATTTATGGTATGAATAAATTGAATTGCTTGAAAACTCTTTTATTATTTTTATGGCATACGACTCAATGTTGGTTTGCTGTATTAAAAAAAACTAAAAATTTTTAGTTTGAGAGAATCTACAGAAAAAGAAACAGAGAGAACTATGTCATATATGAGACTAGTGGCGATAAATCCTGTTGATAAAAACCTTATTTGCAGGAACAATTTTAAGTTCTTGTGTCTAGAGGAATTAAAGTACAAGATGATGTTTTAACAAAAGAAGAAATTTAATGCAAACTGTTTATGGTTAGGCTCATAAATTTTTGGAACTATTAGCTCAACGGTTATGATGTATATAGTTATATGAATCCGGGTAACCAAATGAGAACAGTTGGTCCTTTGGTTGGTGATGCGATTAATATGTTGAATAGAACAAGTATAGAAATTAATGATAGATCATTTGGCTATGGCGATCCGGAGAGCGACAAAGAATAGAGAATAGACTTGGCAGTTTTAGTAAGCACTAGTTGTGATTATGGTAACCCAAGCGAGCACCAGGGCAACGGAGAGGCCTTGGCGCCCAAAAAAAGGCCTCTGCTCTTGGTTCCCCAACTGCTTCACAGATGGTCAAACATGGAGAAATACCATAAACTACGTCAATAAGCTGTACGATCAATATATAAAAAAAGACAGAAAGTTTAAATAAACAAGGAAAGGATGCTATATATGAAGAATTTGATAATAATGAATATTTTAATTTTGATCTCCTTAACTATGTTGTGCAAAAAAGTAACAGGGGAGGGGAAGACATCATAGATAAAAGCTATGATGGTTTTTTTAATAAAGGGGGTAAAATATAGTTAGAGTCGTGTATTGGGTCTAAAGATCATGCTCAGAATCGAATAGAAATTTAGGCCTATTCTAAATAATGGTTGTTAAATGTTTAGGATGTAATTATGAGGCTCGAAATTATATAACTGTCGGTTGTCATTGTAAATTATTTCATCAAGATAAAAGTGGTGATGTGAGTGTGGTTATAAATTACTCAGTGGTGTTTGTCTTAAAAATGATTTTTATAATAATGGGTCTAATGTTGATAAAATTGTCCAGACTAGTGCTAGTGCTAAGACAGGGTCTAGTGCTGGGTATAGTGCTGGGTCTGGTGCTAAGGCTAGTGTTAAGACTAGTGGAGAGACTATAGCTAAGACTGGTTATATGCGAAGCAGGTTCCCTGATTATGATAAGGATATCTATAATTTCGATCAGCAGACGGGTGTAGAAACATTTATTAAATGCAATACTAATAACACTTTTTTTGGTAAAAATAAAAGCACAAGTAAACAATGTGCGGTGGAAAAAATTTGTTGTAAATATTGTCTTCTTATTTCTAGAAAGAAAATTTTACCTCATGTTATAAAAAATATAGTGCAAGCTACACTTGTGAGCAATGTAAAAGAGTTTTAAATAAATTAATGGAAAATGATAATAATATTTGTCAATTAATAGCCGCAGTTAGAAATTTCTTAGAATATGACTAGTAAGTAAAATATTTTAGTAAACTATTTTGCTGGTTTGTTTTTAGGCGTAAAGTACACTAAAATTCTTCAACGGTTCACAATTTTATTAATTAGGCTATTTTATTAAATGGGAGTGTTATCACTATAAGAAGTTTGATTTCATCCATAAGGAGTGTTCTCACTTTTAGAGGGTTTTTGATAACCGAAAATTAAAGAAATTAACTGAAACAAACTAAATTTCAGTTAGTGGGGTAATATCAAACTGAAAGCAACATATATTTCACAATAACTCATAATATGAAAGTTCTAGCTCTATCAAACATCTAGATTGCAACTAACTATCTTTCCCAAGCTCGGCTATAAACATTGTTAGAGACTTTTTCCATTCCGAATAGTTGTCTGTTGAGACTAGAATCCTCGGATAGCTTTCAAATGCTTGGAAAAACTTGATATAGTTCAGAATCTTTGAATGGCATAGCATGGACGAATATCCTTTTTTATTCAGCAGTTGTTGTCAAGGAATGTCCTCATTATTGTCAAGATGATCTTGTTTCACTTTTCCCCATATGTATCTTTTTATCACGCATTGTTAGCCTATATAATTGATTAATGTTTTCCCTCTATATTGTTGACTGCGGTCAGATACGATTCAAATTCACCAATATTGAAAGCATGTCTCAGTTTTTGCGAATTGATAAATATTCTGGCACGTTTACTTGTCGAGTGTTTCCTGATGCTCGTTTTACAATAAATTCTGCTTGAACCTGGTAAAGAATAGCTGGGAGACTTCTGCTTTTGTTCGGTTACCACTCTCAGTTTCATGTCCAGCAATTTTGTCAGGTGTGCTTTTGTTATCTTTACAAAATGTATTCAATTGAGTTGTTAAATAATCAACATGTTTAAATCTTCTGTAGATAAAGATGCATTTGACAAAGCGCCAGTAATTAAAGTTTCATCAAATGAAGAAAAATGTTTTAAAAGTTTTGCTATTTCTTGTAGTGAAGTGAAACTCATGATGAATAACCAAAAAGTGTCTAAAAAGATCTAATCAAGGAAAATTATTCTTGAACATTCTTTTTCTATTTTATTCGGACAAGAATGATAACTTAACATTAGTTATGCCTTCCCATGTTATTACCTGTTTTGAAGTAAAATAATATTTACATACTTCTATTAAATTGAATACGCTGCAAAGCTTATTTTGAGAATTTAAACAATACTTGAACTTTCAGCCAATATTATTAAACCGTTATATTCACAAACGGCAATTTGAACCTTTAGTAGTGGATATTCATAGTGAAAATGAAAGCTTCCTAAAGTAGTTTGCTGGTTTTGGTAACTTCAAAGTCTTCAAGTTGGTTTTGGCATGATAAAATTGCTCAGGATCACAAAATGTTGAGGAAAATTTAGCTTTTTGGGGCCAAATTTTGGCGGTTTTTTGACATAAAAGTGTCAAAATTTGCATTTTTAAAGACAATACTAAAAACTGGGACTTCAGCGTGGTAGAGCAAGTTGATGAAGGGACAGGGGTTAGTTTTTTGTGGTCCTGAGATTTTTGGGTCAAAATCGAGGAGAAAAAAAGTTTAGACCATTTGATGTACTAAATGCTAATATTAGTAGTGGATAAAAAGGGGTACCAATCGAGCACGAATACGCGTTAGCGTTGAGTGGTTGGTTGGTACCCCCCTTTTATTCACTACTCACGCGGCTCTATTTCTGTCTTGAGGTGATGTTTGTAGCAATTTGATTGACTAATTTAAGGAAGGTGTTTTAGATCCGCAAAATGGAGAGTTTTTTAGTGCAACCACTTGTTTGGTTATTCGAAGAACAGGGTATGTTTACATGCTTTACCATTCAAAGTTGATTGCGCATAGTTTTTTTCGGAGCAGCATTTTGTATTTGAGTTGACTGGGGTGTAATAAGAAGTGCTCAACGTTTTAGGTTGCGTCTTTCGCGCTGCGTATTGAATGGATTTTTTGGAGGTAAGTACGCTCATTGCGCGGGCTACAATTAATTTTGTAGTCAATACTACGCTGCGGCTATTCGACTCCATATAATTCAATTTTCAACTTTCTTTGATCTTTCTAGTAATTACATGTTCAGTTTTTAACTAGTTGTTCATTTTCTTGTTCCAAAGTTATTTAATCTGTACAAGGTCACCTCTCTCTACATATTCTTTGACGGTTTTTTCTCTCGTACCGGCTCTCAACTGTGGAAAAATTGCTAGTGCGGACCACGACCTCCGGTCCTCCAGGCTCTTTAAATGTTAAGTTCGCGCGTCAGTCTTGATAGCAACCCAACATGGGGCTAGAACCTCGTATAAAGTTCAAGATTTTCTTTAACTAAGGTTGTTTGATGCTGCTATAATTTTTTATCTCTTCTTTTTCTACGGTAGATTCTTACAGACCAATGTATTCAGTGCATGATTTGATTCTTAAGTCTCACCTCAATGCTTTGCAGCATGCATTGCCGTTGTTTATAAGAACGGCATCTTTGTCTTTGCTTATCGATGATGCAGAAAAAGCCTTGCTGAAGACGTTAACAGTGACTGAATTGAATTTCAATACATTGGGGCTATTTATTAAAGGAATTCTTAAAACTGAAGAACTGGATATTAATGAAAATGAAGTAATTTTTTTTTGAAATTTGCAACGGCAAATTAGGGCTTAAAGTTATTCTAGGGTTATGTGTGTTGCTTAGGTTGTAAGAGGTTGTGTAGAGTCAGTTGGGACGTAGAGGAATGACAATTTTGAACAAGACAATTTTTGAGTAGTGAATTTGTGGGGCGCATTCTTGTTTAGAATCTCGTAGTTTAATAAAAGCAATTTGAGCATTATTAAAAGGGTTTCAGTTTCTTTGTACATGAAGATGTGATGTGATCTACCCCTTTTAATGACATATTTTTTCGCGAAGGGAAATGCAGGGTTAAATTATTTTTTCCCATTATAGCCCCCCCCCAGCTTAGTGGAAAACCGAAAAGTCTTATTGAAAAACATACACATTTTTGCTACAATCTGTTTTTTTTTGTGGAGTGCAAGTGGAGTGCAGTTTAATTAATTGGGTCTACGGGGGCTAGCCGAAGTGCTCAATATCAGTTCTCCGGTGAGATCGTACCTATTCTTTGTTCAATACTGTGAAGGTCCAGTCTGTCCCCCCCCCCCAGTTTTCTGGGGCGGTTTACCTATGAAAACAATCGACAACCATTCCCCAACGCCTCTTATTTATGTACAAGTCAGAAATGGGGAAGGAGAAAGGCACAAAAACAAGAAACAACACCTCTGAAATATTTCCTTGCGGCTCCTGCAAATTAAATAGCAAAAACTACTGCATAAACTGCTTTAAATGCAATTTATGGTTTCACGTTGCATGTACAGATTTGTCCCATGAGAACTTTGTGGCATTGGACAAAATAAATGGTGCTTTTTGGGCCTGCGTAGCCTGAAGAGCAAACATCTTAGGTCACCAAAACAATCAAGTAGAAAAGTTGCTAATTAATCTTTTCGGAATAAGAGACAACCTGCAAAACGAGATTAGTGAATTTAAAAGCGAAATGCTTAACAACATAGAAGAAAATAATTTGACGCTTAAAAATTCAAGATACGAGAATGAACTTCAAAAGATAACTTAAGAGCAAATGCTGATCTAGCTAGCCAATCAGAGCAAGAAAAAAATCATAGTTTTCGGAGTACCAGAGAAAAACAGCGATACAATGGAAACCGTTTTGGACAAAATAAGTCTTGACAAAAAATATGTTGAAGAACTTGCTCGAAAAGTTGGAATACAGACATTAAATTTCTAAGACATTTTTCGTCTGAGTAAATTAAGCTCAACCCAAAATCGTCCGCAACCGCGGGTGGTAAAACATTCAAACACTTGGAACTGCAGAATCATGATCATTGTCAAATTCAAAATTGAAGGCCGACAAAATTTCTATCAAACAGTTTTTTATCGAAAAGTGAGTGCGGGAAAGAAAAACAAGCTCTGGAGTATCCGTTTAAACTTGCTCAAACCATGAATATCAACCGCTCAGACATTAAAATTAGATCAGCTAGGCTGTTTTTCAGGAACAAAATGATGGATACTAACTTATCTATTGAAGAAAATAGTCGTCTTCTAATGAACTCTCCAGAATTCAGTTGACTACAATCAAGTAAAATTTCGCGTGTTTTATCTTTGAATCGTCGTTCATTATTAAGTATGGATAGACCAGTGATGTTGGATATCCTCCTGAAAACTTTTAATCCCGATAATGTTTGCCTCGCAGAAAACTGGTTAAACACAATTATTGAAAACCAAGAAGTCCTAATTAGTCAATCTTATTCAATCCAGTCGCCATCAGATAGAAAACTTGGACCGCTTGGGTGTGTCCTAATAGCACACCGAAACACGTTATCTTGCAAAATAGAGGTTGTGCGAACAAATTCAGATTTCATTTGTTGTTGCTTATATATCTTCAAGGAGGTTAAAATCGTTATTATCACCATATAAAATCCCCTAGTTGACAGCAAATATAGATTCAGTGCAGATTTGTTCTACAAAACCATTGAGAAGAATATCACAGATGTCCAAGAATATCGAAGATCCATTGAATCCTTTAGCGTATGGTGTATAAACAGTTCTCGATCTTTCTGCAATAAAAGCTTTGCGTAGAGCAACATCATTCTAGGAAAAATCGTTCAACCATCACTCAATTAATTCTCTCCTGCAACAGGTTGTATGAGTTACCTGAAGCAAACAAAATGCCAATGACATTGTATCTAGACATAGCAAAGGCCATTGATACCATCAATTATAATATCATTTTATAAAATTATGTCGAATGAGATTTGACAGTGCTTTCTTGAGGTTTTTTTGCGTCATATTTAACTGATCGACAGGAGAGAGTTGTATTATCTTGCGGAAAATCAAATTTCCGACCAATCTCACAGAAAACCCACTTCAAAGACTCGGGCATATATTTTTCAGAAAATTTATCATGGAATCATTACAAGTTTTGTTCTACTAAAAACAAATCAGAAGCTTGCTTATCTAAAGAGAACAATACCAAGTGAAACAAAATTGTCAGTCAAATGCAACCTAGTCAAAACTTACATAATATCGATTTTTTATGAATCAAATGTTTGATATGCCAGTTAAACTATCGCCAGTCAAATGGAAAGGCTTCAGAGGAAAAGTTTAAAATGGATACCATCAAACAGTCATTTTGCTGGTAAAGAATACAATGATTGTCTTCGATCAGTAAATTTACTTCCCATCATATACCAATATGTCTTTTTGGATCTCTTAGTTTTAAAAAAAATTTTGACAAGAAAACTTCCACTTTAGGCAGAGCAAATTTGGCAAATAAGGAATGGACATCCGAAAACACGATCAAGCGCGAAATTATTTACGAGCGAAAACACGATCTAATTTTATCTACCGAGTTACAAACTGGCGCGTGAATTTCTCAATTATAACCCATATTCAAGTCCTCCCAATTTCAAAAGAAAAGTCAAAGAATATCTATTTGATTTAGCTAAGAAGAATTTTAATTACAAATCGTACCCGTATGGATGGATAGTGTTTGAGGGAAATCAAATTTAATACACATTAGGGACTTACTAAGCTTAGTGAAACCAAGCTTTGTGAAATTCCTTATTATTGTTCTTATTATTATTATTATTGTCAAGAAGGATGTTTGAGAATGCGAGTTGTCTAGAGATTTGTGGGTTTAGTGTGTTCCTAACTGGGTTTGACCAAACCAGTTGGTTATCTATTTCTGATGTAGTGTGTAAAGGTGAAGATGTGGATGATCTGTCTAGTTCCTGACTCATAGGAATAATCTGTTCTTATTGTAATAAAACACTGTAGTGCAATAATACTCAATTGGCCACAATGCGACTGTTTTCTATCGCTATAGTTTATCGTCTGCACTTTCTTAATGTGTGATTAACACGTTTCTATGTTTAACGGAACAGGTTGCTGCAAAAGAGCAACTAACACCAATTGGTATATATTTACAAAGACAGTAATTAAATAACATATGCAAAGAGTGTTTATAGGTAGATAATTTCGTACTTGGTTACAAAATTTCTAGATACTGTAAGCTCCAGTATCACACTTCCCCTTCTCTGGAATGAAACAGTGTTTCACAATTTTTCATTCAGTGCCTCTATGTCAGCTGAGTTTATGTCAGATATTTCGCTTGTTGGGGATAGTGGAGGTGTACAGTATTCCTGTGATGTCGTGCTACTATTGTACGACTTTTGTGATGTGGGCTCGGTCTTTTCAATTGGTTGTTCTTCCGGGCTTGCATCTTTTGTATTGTTGTTGTTTTCTGATACCAATTGGTCTGAGTTGTTGTTATTATTTTCCCGTTGTATTTCCTTGCCAGTTGGTAGTGGAAATTCTTTCCTCGTGTCCTTGTTGTTTGTCTCTGTGTTGGCTAATTCTTGTGGTGCAGGCAGTATTGAGATAATGTTCGCTTGAACTCTTTCTATTCTGGCTTGTTCTTTCTGTAGGATGGTTGCGATTTCGTGTTGTTCGTTAGTTTTGTTCTCTGTGTCGAGGAATGTCACTTTTGGGTTGTTGAAGTTTGCTGTATTGTCATTTAATCTCTGTATTTTTTCAACTGTTTTATCGATTTTTGGAGTTGATTTAGTTGATATGAAGTCGTGGTTGTTGATTACTTCGTTGTTATCGTTGTTTCTATCGAAATGTACTGGTGGGCTGTTCGGCGATGTGATCATAAAATCTTTCGGGTCGCTTGATGCGAATATAGTTTGGGGTGATTCGTTTTCTACGAATTGGTAAGTGATTGTACTTGGTGATTGTTGTAGTGCATTCGTGTCTACTTGTATAAATGATCTGTTTTGTTCGTGTTCTTGTGTGCTTTGTAGTGCCATCATTTTCGAACGTTGCTTGAATGTTTCTCCTGGGTTGACTTTTGGGGATCGCGGTCGTTTTTTGGAATCGCCCTGTTTTGGTCGATTCTGTTTCTTGGTTGTTGTCGGGCTTTTATTCTTTTGTTGTTGTTTACGCTGATTTTGGCTTGCTACTTGACGAACTTTAGCTGGGCTCCAGTTGGTTGGTTGTGCCCTTTGACGTGTGTTCCTGGGATTTGTTTGTTGGATTCTGTGTTCGCCAGTTGGTAGGGTCATCTTTGTTACTTTCAGTTGTTTTGCTTCTTCTAAACAAAACTTCTTAATTTTTTCTTGGTTTCTTTTGTATTCACCAACTGTCTTACATGCTACCATATGTATTAGTCTTGGTTTTTGTTGTTCCTGTATTATTTCTCTGATAGGTTTTTGTTCGTTTACTATAGCAAGATGATTTTTTCTTATTACAGTGTTTTTTCTAAGTGGTGTGTCTATGGTTATTGTGTGTGGTGAGTAATTAGTGATGGTGCCGTCCTCTATTATGTTCCATTGTGGTGCCAGTGTATTACGAGGTTCTTTTGTTTTTCTTGCCAGTGATTTTCGTGCGACGTTTTTTCGTGTTTTTATATATTTTGTAGTTTTATCACCTATCGTGAAGTGAATTTCAGATGGATTTATCTTACGTGGTGACTTTGTTGTTCTGGAGGTTGATGCTAGTGGTACATTTTCTGAGTCGTCGCTTGACGTTACTTCTACCAGTTGGTGACTGCCTGTTAGGTTTGTGGGTGTAGGCGGTTGAGTCTCTTCGTTATCATTGTCACTTCGGTATCTGATGTCGAGTTCTTGTTCCGAATCACCATCTCGTCGCCAGATCTCCTCCATGGTGAGGGCATTCTGCTTTAGCATTTTCTTGTCTAAACAGTAGTTTGTTAGATTTTTGTAAGAGAGGTTTTTGTGTGATGCTTTTGTTGTGATGTTCGATATTTCAGTGTTTGGTTTTCTTCCGAAGTGTGCTTCAAACGGTGATAGTTTTGTTGTAGTGTTGGGTATTAATCTGATGTTTTCTATGATATTCGCTAACCTGTTGGTTAGTGTTGTGTTAGACCAGTTTGGGTCTATATCTAATACCGCTAATCTTCTTTTTATTGTTTGGATTAGTCTTTCTACCATACCTGTGCCCCTATGGTCACCAGCTGGTGCTAGTATAAGTTTTATGTTTTTATTTTTGCAAAAAATGTCGAATTCTTTTGCTTTAAATGCTTGTGCTTGGTCACATCTAATTGAACGTGGAATTCCGTGCACTTTACAGTAGCTTTCGAGATATTCTATGGCTGTGTTTGTGTCACAATTGTTGAATATTTCTGCATGTGGGTATCTCGATAGTCTATCTACTGTTACTAAAATATAGTTATTTTGTGTGTTATTCTTAAATGGAATTGGACCTGCAAAGTCCATTTGTATTTCTTCATTGGGTTCTACTAGTGTTGGTAGTGAGCCTAGATTGGTTCTTGTAATTATTGGTTTTAAATTTTTACTTTTTTCAATGCAATGTTTGCAGCTTTGTGCCTGTGCGACGATCTCGCTATGAATGTGTGGATATCATATTAATTTCGCAAGGGCCAGCATGCCCGCTTGTCCTGGGTGTTTGCTGTGAACTGTTTGCAGGACCATCGGTCGTAATTTGGCTGGAATAACTAGACGGTTGTCATATAAAAGGCAACCCGATGGTGTAACTGAAAGGTCGCGGTGAATTTTGTAAAATATGGGATTTGTTTTTTTCAGTGAAAGCCAATCTTATTTTTCTACGAGGTCGATAATTGGACCTAGGTTCTTTTTTGAGTTTTCTGCTATGAATTCCTCGTTACTTTCATGAGATTAAATCTATAATCGGGTGTTGGTTTGTCATCTATAGCTTTAAATAATTCTTCGTGTTTATCAGGGGTGAGGGGAAGTAGGCCTTTGCCTTTGTTAGAATCGATATCGGTTTGTGTGCTATTGTCACGCACATTTTTATTAGGAATTTGTATCTCCATTGGAGTTTTAATTTTGTTTGGACCACGGAATCGTTTGTTTATTGGGATTTCGAATGTGTTTAATTTTGGACGAGCGCGAGTTGTAATTGCGATTAATTTTGGTTTGATTCTTGTTAACAGAGAGTGAGAAAGAAGCGACTTACTTTTGGATTTACTATGGCAAAAAGCGTTTTCTTTTGTGCGTGTGTTTTCTTTAGCATGGTTGACGTCATTTCGTTCATTTTGAATTAAGCTCTCTGATTGGTTTGAATTACCAGTTGGTTTATTTGAACCAAATGAATTTATGCTTTGTTTTAAAATTGCATGCTTCATTTCCTCTATTAGGTTTATTACAAACTTTTCGTCGTCCTCGTTAGTTGATGATGGGGCGCCTGATGGATTTCTACTTAAGTAGTCTGCGAAGCCCATATTTTTCCCCGGTATATGTTCTATTGTAAAATTAAACGGAAGTAGTCTGTCTACCCATCCTAATAATCTGCTTTGGTATGTCTTGTTACCTCGATTATTTTTGAGTGCTGACAATAGTGCTTGATGGTCCGTTTGGAGAGTGAATTTATTTCCATATAAGTAGTATTTAAAAAGCTCTAATGCCCAAACTATTGCTAACAGTTCGAGTTCATTTGTGCCATATCTTTTTTCTAATCTGTTCAGGAACCTACTGGCGTATGCAACTGGTTTCCAAATTTGGCCGTGTCTTTGTTCCAGGCATGCGCCTAGGCCTTTTTTGCTTGCGTCGCTTTTTATTCTTGTGTCTTTGGTTATGTCAAAGTGTTTATTTTCTGTAATGTTTATTATTTGTTTTTTGATGTTTTCGAATGCTTCTGTGTGTTCATCCTTCCAGTCTAGTTTGTTTTGTGCTTTTGTATTGTTCTTTGATAACAGTGGTCTTAAAGGTTCAGATAATTCTGCTAGTCTTGGTGTGAATTTTATTAGGTGATGTATGCATCCCATGAATGATCTGAGTTGTTTTAATGTTTTTGGTGTTTCCAATTGGTTGATTGATTCGCATTTCTTTTTTGTAGGCGTTATGCCAGTTGGTGTTATTTCATAGCCTAACCAAGTTATTTGTTTCTGTGCAAATTCACATTTTTCTAATTTTATTGCTAGGTTTTCTTTGTCCAATTGGTGTAATATTTTGTCAAGTTCTTTCTCGTGATCTGTCAATTGTCTTTTTGTTATTACTAGTATGTCATCTAGGAAGGCAAATTTATTATGACAATTTTTAAGTGTTACGTCAATTGTTTTTTGGAATGTTGCTGGCATATCTGTTAATCCGTAGAATCCATTTAGGAATCTGTATGTGCCTGTTGCTTTTCCACCTAATATGTTGAAATTGCAGTGTTTTTGTAGTTGTGGATCTAATGGTATTTGGCTGTAGGCATATTTCAAATCTATTTTCGAAAAGTAAAATGTTCCTTGTTCTGTGCTTCGTTCAGAGATGTAGTTTGCAACTGCGTCTGTTAAGTGATCGATGCTTTGCATTTGGTATTTGTTTTTGTGTATTGCGTCGTTTAATTCCTTTGAATCGAGTGCAATTTTGACGCTTTTGTCCTTTTTAACAGTGATTACTACGGGGCTTATAAAGTATTCATCTGAACATTTTTCCAATCTCTTGATTTGTTTATCTTCAATTAATTTTTCTAGTTCTTGTTCTACCCTTTCTAATAAGTGAAGTGGTACTCTTCCACCTTTGTGTTGTGTTG
>NW_027450748.1:22500-79800 GCF_964194025.1 Convolutriloba macropyga
CATGATACTCAAGCTGTTCACACGAAAGGGATTAGCAAGATTAGCAAGATCATCCATTAATAATAATTTAGGATGAGTCATTCACAGTTACGTACGGCTTTGCAAAAATGAACCTCACAGCATGATACCCAAGCTGTTCACACGATGATAATGTGAGTCCGCGCTATATTTACATTAGGTATCGCCCATTTTCCCTCAAATCCCAAAGATGTACCTCACAGCTTGATACCCACGCTGTTCACACGAGGGGGATTAGACAGATAATCCCTTAATATTAAATTAGTAAGGTAATTTACCCTTTCCCATAAAAGACGTACCTCACAGCATGACACCCAAGGTGTTCACACGAAAGAATTTAACAAAATAGTACCTTAACGACAAATCGGTCAAGCCAATGACCCCCTACCATATTACACTTTAATAATGTAAATTTCCGAAGACGTACCTCACAGCATGATACCCAAGCTGTTCACACAAAGGGGATTAGCTATGTAATGTTTTAATATTAAGTTAGACAGTATGAATCATTTACAGTTATGTACGACTTACGTGATTTTCAAAACTGTACCTCACAGCATGAGTCCCAAGCTGTTCACACAAAGAGGATTAGCTATGTAATGTTTTAATATTAAGTTAGACAGTATGAATCATTTACAGTTATGTACGACTTACGTGATTTTCGAAACTGTACCTCACAGCATGATACCCAAGCTGTTCACACGATGATAATATTAGTCCGCGCTTTATTTACATTAGGTATCGCCCATTTTCCCTCAAATCCCAAAGATGTACCTCACAACTTGCTACCCACGCTGTTCACACGAGGGGGATTAGACAGATAATCCCTTGATATTAAATTAGTAAGGTAATTTACCCCTACCCATAAAAGACGTACCTCACAGCATGACACCCAAGCTGTTCACACGAAAGAAATTAGCAAAATAGTACCTTAACAACAAATCGGTCAAGCCAATGACCCACTACCATCTTACACTTTAATAATGTAAATTTCCAAAGACGTACCTCACAGCATGATACCCAAGCTGTTCACACAAAAGGGATTAGCAAGATAATCCTTTAATATTAAATCAGTAAGGCCATTGACCCACTACCATATTACTCTTTAATAATGTAAATTTCTAAAGACGTACCTCACAGCATGACACCCAAGCCGTCCACACTAAGAGGATTAGCAAAATAGTGCCTTAAAATCAAATTAGTCGGGTCATTTACCGTTTCCCAAAGTGCATTTTAATAATGTCAATTTTCAAAGACGTACCTCCCAGCATGATTTTCACGCTGTTCCAACGAAGCGGACTTGTAAAATAATCCCTCAATTACAAATTAGGTAGCTCATTGATCCGTTCACACATTACACTTTACTAATTTCAATTTCCCAAGACGTACTTCACAGCATGATACCTAAGCTGTTTACACGAAGGGAATTAGCAAGATAGAGCTTTAACAACAAATTATTTAGGTCATTCACGTTTTCTTAGATTGCACTTTACAAATGTCAACTTACAAAGACGTAACTCACCGCATAATGTCCAAACTGTTCACACGAAATGGATTAGCAAGATAATCCCTCAATAACACATTACAATTCTTACGGCAAAAAAGACACCATTATCCTCAAAAATGCCCATTTATTGGCAACACAAACGCAATTCTTGACACGAAACATCCAACTAATGCCAAACAATAGCAAAATATTTATAAAAAAATACCAAAACCGTGCCAGAAAGAACCATTTCTATCCCGAAAACAACCGTTTCTAGTCCAGAAATACACCATTTTTAGCAAAAAACAAACAATTCTTATGTTAACAAAAATTTGTAGTTCCTGCCGAAAAAGAACCCAGGTCTAGCAAAAACTGCCCAGTAATTACCAATCGAAAACACTCATATCTTGCCAAAAATGCCTATTTATACCACAAACTGGAAAAATTTTGTCAATGAACATCCAAACTCTACCCCATTTATTAATATTTTCAAAAAATACCAAATTATAAGCAAAATAACAAAATTTCAACAAATGTTTATCCAAAACATATCATAAATTAGACAAAATTGCCATCATCTGTATTTATCAAATTTCTTCCCGACAATCCAATTATTTTGTGACCTTACAAACATTAACTTTTGACATCATCTTATGTGAAGACGAATCTTCTCCGCCGATTGATATAAGTTTTATGAGCACTCATCTGTCACGAATTATTTGCTATCGTCTAAAATTAGTCATCAAATGTTACAGTTTAATCATAGTAGTTCAACAATTACGTCCTACTATCTTCAAAATTACGGAAATTTAGGTGATCTCATCCATGTAAGTGGGTCATTGACCTCTTTGAGGAAAAATGTTGTTCAACTAGTTCGTATGATTGCGACAATTGCGGATATCCAGGCATTGTATGAGCTCATTGAACTCATGTGAACAAAGTTTAATCCACACTAATTGCGATATGTTTATTCACACTTTATCAGAGCACAGCTCACGTGATATAAGTCTTACTCATAGTATCGTAATAATCACGTCACTATTGCGTCATAATGATTTCATTTTTTATCATACTGTACAAAAAAAGTCCAATTCATTGTGCTTCTTTTTTTCCTTCTCTTCAACAGCTCAACAAAAGCTAGCTTTCAATCTTATCTTGAGACCATTCCTTTCTCCTTCTGTTGCAAAACTAAGTTATCATCTATAAACCCTTCAGTGAAGATTCGTGATCTCCAGGACCTCTTCTTATTTCCCATTCAACGTAAGTCATTTCTGTTATGAAATATGAAAACAAGCAATAAAAACAAACAAAAGGCTATTTTTATTATCGTACTCATTCGCAAATAGCATATGAATTCCTCAGAGAGAATGATTCAGCAAAAGGGGTAATTTAATCTTAGCTTTAGTTTTTTTTTAGTATTTCAACCGTCTTCAACCAAAAAAAAGGCTGGAATAATGAACATCAAATCTATGAAGTTGAACGAAATTCTCAAAGCCCACTTCTTCTTCTCCAATTTCAATGATGATGTTGCAATTATAAAGGAGAGAAAAACGTGCTACGGATGGGTAGCTGATCCTCCATTCTCAATTCCGAGGCAGCTTCTGGTCTTCATTATTGCTACCGAGAATTTGCCTGAGGTCTCTGTACCATACAAAGAGACAACTGTAGACTTCTACAAAAACCGCATCGAAAACACAAATTTGCAAGTGTCAGACAACATGGAACTGAGCAATTCTGTGATTATGAGTTGTCATATCGACCAATGTATGAAAATCAACTGGGATTTTTTGAGGAGGAGAGAGAACTTAAATTTCTCTGGTGTGTGTCCGACGAGTATGAAAATTTGCAGGAGCAGAAATCTCATTGGGATTGTGACGACTGGGAGAATGGGTCACTGACAGAGAGTATTATTGCAAGTATAGAGGAAGAGAACGCATTTGACTGCAGAAAATGTGACAAGGCGGTCCCCTTTTCGCGTTTTTCTACGGAAACCGGACAAGATACAATGAATGAAGTACAGGGAGCATCGACTGTTGATAAAACTTCACTCAATTCTGCTGAAACCATCCTCAGTAAAGTAGTCGATAAATGTGCAGATAATCAAGATCATAATTTTTCTCATAATGCAATTGAAGCAATATCTGAAAAAACTTCCCTCAAATGTGAGCAACCGGCGTATCGTACACAAAAGACAGTCAAGAGAAGGGCTCTTGCTGTCAATAACCCTGAGAGAGAGGGAAGTAGAAAACCAGAAGTTGATGAGAAGGTGGAAAAAATGTGTCCTCCATCGGGCAAATTGAGACGACATACTGAGTTATTTGGTAACTAAACTAGCAATCTGAGAAATTATTCCTTTGGCTGATTATTTTTGTTTGTATTTCCTGTATTATTTTACATCTGATACTAGTATTTTTTGTGATGACTGATTAATTTGAAATATTCTGTTTTTACACTCAGAAAAGCTGAAGCTCTGTGTATGCTTTTGAATTAATACTTTGATACTAATATTTAATTGAGTTTTAAAAATGTATTTTCGAAAACAAATTTAATCAAAAGTTCAATTTTGAATTAAAATATTTCTCGAAAAATGCTTGTTTTCCAATATCTGTTTTTTCTCAAAAATGAGGATCAATAGACGTTGCAGAAACTGTGAAGTTGATTGGAAGCAGTTGGGGTGGAATTGATATGGTTATCAGATAATTGACCGTATTCGACATACCACCAAAAAAAATCTGAACGGTTCTCATGTGGATAGATTAACAGGTTTTTCAAGACCATGAAAGAGCTGAAAGACCAGATTTTTGAGGTAGAAATGAGCAAGAGGATGTTCTTTATCCTCCTGTACGCCAAAATTACAAGGTTGCAACCTATATACATTTTCTTATCGCCTTTCTGCGATCCAAACAAATATAGTTGGTTAAAATGGATACTGAGAGTCTTTACTTGGCACGTAGTGAGGTAAAATTTGATGAATTCAGTTGACCAGAAATGGATCCATTGTGGTACTCGAGGATGCAAAGCAATTGCAGTGATAATTTCGCAGCAGACTTTAGCAACAACCGTTAACCACGAATACTATGCAATAATCATGGAACATTTGATAAGAGATCACCTGGTTTTTCTAAAGAAGAATTTTCGGTGAAGATTTTTTAGATATAGATACATACATATCATTAAGAATGAAATTTACAATTTTTGTTAAGTGGAGAACCATTTCCATTGGTTTTTTATTGTTTTGAAAAAAAATTGTTTTACTAAAGGAAAATGTTTTTCAAAAAATGTAAATTTTATTAGGTTTTTAACAAAAAATGTAAATTTTGATGTTTTTTCTATTTTTTACATTTTTCAGTTTTTGAAGTTTTTTCATAAAAAATTTTTAATTCAATTTTTTTAAAAATTGTTGTTTTGCCTAAAATAATTTCTTTAAATGTCGTCTTTTACATAAAGTTTTAACCAAAAATATATATTTGTTTTTTGTTCCATTTTTCAGTTTTTGAAGTTTTTTCATATAGAATTTTCAATTCAATTTTATTAAAAATTGTCGTTTTGCCTAAAATAATTTTTTTAAATGTCGTCTTTTACATAAGGTTTTAACCAAAAATATATATTTGTTGTTTTTTTTTCCATTTTTCAGTTTTGGAAGTTTTTTCATGTAAAATTTTCAAATTAATTGTTTTTTTTTAAAATTGTTTTTCTAAAATAAATTTTTTTCAAAGTTGTCGTTTTTTACATAAGGTTTCTAACCAAAAATGTACATTTTGTTGGTTTTTATTTTTTCTATATTTCCATTTTTCAGTTTTGGAAGTTTTTTCATGTAAAAATTTCAATTTAATTGTTTTTTAATTAAAAAATCTGTTTTACTAAAAATTTTTTCGAAAATGTCGTTATTTACAAAAGGTTTCTAACCAAAAATGTAAATTCTGTTGTTTTTATTTTTCTATTTTTACATTTTTCAGTTTTTGAAGTTTGTTTTCATGTAAAATTTTCTATTTAAATATTTTTTTCATTAAAAAATGTTGTTTTACTAAAAGTTTTTTTTTTCAAAATGCCGTTTTTTACATAAGGTTTTTAACCAAAAATGTACATTTTGTTGGTTTTTTTTCTATTTTTCGATTTTTCACTTTCGGAAGTTTTTTCAATTTAATTTAGATTTCTGTTTAATTGTTTTTTTAAATCAAAAATGTCGTTTTTGCATTAGGTTTTTGAACCAAAAATGTAATTTGTGTTGTTTTAATTTTTCTATTTTACATTTTTAAGTTTTTGAAGTTTTTTTCTTGTAAAATTTTCTATTTAATTATTTTTTTCATTAAACAATGTTGTTTTTCTAAAATAATTTTCATTCAAAAATGCCGCTTTTTACATAAGGTTTCTAACCAAAAATGTACAATTCATTGTTTTTTATTTTTCTATTTTTCCATTTTTCAGTTTTGGAAGTTTTCTTCATGTAAAAATTTCAATTTAATTATTTTTTTAATTAAAAAATGTTGTTTAACTAAAATAATTTTTTTCCAAAAATGTCGCTTTTTACATAAGGTTTTTAACCAAAAATGTAAATTTTGTTGTTTTTTATTTTTCTATTTTCAAATTTTTCCTTTTTTGAAGTTTTTTTCAAGTAAATTTTTCACTTTAATTATTTTTTTTCATTAAAAAATGTTTAATAATATATTTTTTTCAAAAATGCCGTTTTTACATTAGGTTTTAACCAAAAATATATATTTTGTTGTTTTTTATTTTTCTATTTTTCAATTTTTTAGCTTTTGAAGTTTTTTTTCATTGTAAATGAAAAAACTTCAAAAGTTTAAAAATGGAGAAATAGAAAAATAAAAAACAACAAAATTTACATTTTTGGTTAAAAACCTTATGTAAAAAGCGACATTTTTGGAAAAAAAATATTTTAGTTAAACAACATTTTTTAATTAAAAAAAATAATTAAATTGAAATTTTTACATGAAGAAAACTTCCAAAACTGAAAAATGGAAAAATAGAAAAATAGAAAACAATGAAATGTACATTTTTGGTTAGAAACCCTATGTAAAACACGGCATTTTTGAATGAAAATTATTTTAGAAAAACAACATTTTTTAATGAAAAAAAAATTAAATTGAAAATTTTACATGAAAAAACTTCAAAAACTTGAAAAATGTAAAATAGAAAAATAAAGACAACACAATTTAAATTTTTAAGTTTAAGTTTTTTCATATAGAATTTTCAATTCAATTTTATTAAAAATTGTCGTTTTGCCTAAAATAATTTTTTTAAATGTCGTCTTTTACATAAAGTTTTAACCAAAAATATATATTTGTTTTTTGTTCCATTTTTCAGTTTTTGAAGTTTTTTCATATAGAATTTTCAATTCAATTTTATTAAAAATTGTCGTTTTGCCTAAAATAATTTTTTTAAATGTCGTCTTTTACATAAGGTTTTAACCAAAAATATATATTTGTTGTTTTTTTTTCCATTTTTCAGTTTTGGAAGTTTTTTCATGTAAAATTTTCAAATTAATTGTTTTTTTTTAAAATTGTTTTTCTAAAATAAATTTTTTTCAAAGTTGTCGTTTTTTACATAAGGTTTCTAACCAAAAATGTACATTTTGTTGGTTTTTATTTTTTCTATATTTCCATTTTTCAGTTTTGGAAGTTTTTTCATGTAAAAATTTCAATTTAATTGTTTTTTAATTAAAAAATCTGTTTTACTAAAAATTTTTTCGAAAATGTCGTTATTTACAAAAGGTTTCTAACCAAAAATGTAAATTCTGTTGTTTTTATTTTTCTATTTTTACATTTTTCAGTTTTTGAAGTTTGTTTTCATGTAAAATTTTCTATTTAAATATTTTTTTCATTAAAAAATGTTGTTTTACTAAAAGTTTTTTTTTTCAAAATGCCGTTTTTTACATAAGGTTTTTAACCAAAAATGTACATTTTGTTGGTTTTTTTTCTATTTTTCGATTTTTCACTTTCGGAAGTTTTTTCAATTTAATTTAGATTTCTGTTTAATTGTTTTTTTTAATCAAAAATGTCGTTTTTTACATTAGGTTTTTGAACCAAAAATGTAATTTGTGTTGTTTTAATTTTTCTATTTTACATTTTTAAGTTTTTGAAGTTTTTTTCTTGTAAAATTTTCTATTTAATTATTTTTTTCATTAAACAATGTTGTTTTTCTAAAATAATTTTCATTCAAAAATGCCGCTTTTTACATAAGGTTTCTAACCAAAAATGTACAATTCATTGTTTTTTATTTTTCTATTTTTCCATTTTTCAGTTTTGGAAGTTTTCTTCATGTAAAAATTTCAATTTAATTATTTTTTTAATTAAAAAATGTTGTTTAACTAAAATAATTTTTTTCCAAAAATGTCGCTTTTTACATAAGGTTTTTAACCAAAAATGTAAATTTTGTTGTTTTTTATTTTTCTATTTTCAAATTTTTCCTTTTTTGAAGTTTTTTTCAAGTAAATTTTTCACTTTAATTATTTTTTTTCATTAAAAAATGTTTAATAATATATTTTTTTCAAAAATGCCGTTTTTACATTAGGTTTTAACCAAAAATATATATTTTGTTGTTTTTTATTTTTCTATTTTTCAATTTTTTAGCTTTTGAAGTTTTTTTTCATTGTAAATGAAAAAACTTCAAAAGTTTAAAAATGGAGAAATAGAAAAATAAAAAACAACAAAATTTACATTTTTGGTTAAAAACCTTATGTAAAAAGCGACATTTTTGGAAAAAAAATATTTTAGTTAAACAACATTTTTTAATTAAAAAAAACAATTAAATTGAAATTTTTACATGAAGAAAACTTCCAAAACTGAAAAATGGAAAAATAGAAAAATAGAAAACAATGAAATGTACATTTTTGGTTAGAAACCCTATGTAAAACACGGCATTTTTGAATGAAAATTATTTTAGAAAAACAACATTTTTTAATGAAAAAAAAATTAAATTGAAAATTTTACATGAAAAAACTTCAAAAACTTGAAAAATGTAAAATAGAAAAATAAAGACAACACAATTTAAATTTTTAAGTTTAAGTTTTTTCATATAGAATTTTCAATTCAATTTTATTAAAAATTGTCGTTTTGCCTAAATTAATTTTTTTAAATGTCGTCTTTTACATAAGGTTTTAACCAAAAATATATATTTGTTGTTTTTTTTCCATTTTTCAGTTTTGGAAGTTTTTTTCATGTAAAATTTTCAAATTAATAGTTTTTTATTAAAATTGTTTTTCTAAAATAAATTTTTTTCAAAGTTGTCGTTTTTTACATAAGGTTTCTAACCAAAAATGTACATTTTGTTGGTTTTTATTTTTTCTATATTTCCATTTTTCAGTTTTGGAAGTTTTTTCATGTAAAAATTTCAATTTAATTGTTTTTTAATTAAAAAATCTGTTTTACTAAAAATTTTTTCGAAAATGTCGTTAATTACAAAAGGTTTCTAACCAAAAATGTAAATTCTGCTGTTTTTATTTTTCTATTTTTACATTTTTCAGTTTTTGAAGTTTGTTTTCATGTAAAATTTTCTATTTAAATATTTTTTTCATTAAAAAATGTTGTTTTACTAAAAGTTTTTTTTTCAAAATGCCGTTTTTTACATAAGGTTTCTAACCAAAAATGTACATTTTGTTGGTTTTTTTTTCTATTTTTCGATTTTTCACTTTCGGAAGTTTTTTCAATTTAATTTAGATTTCTGTTTAATTGTTTTTTTTATCAAAAATGTCGTTTTTTACATTAGGTTTTTGAACCAAAAATGTAATTTGTGTTGTTTTTATTTTTCTATTTTACATTTTTAAGTTTTTGAAGTTTTTTTCATGTAAAATTTTCAATTTAACTATTTTTTTAATTAAAAAATGTTGTTTAACTAAAATATTTTTTTTCCAAAAATGTCGCTTTTTACATAAGGTTTTTAACCAAAAATGTAAATTTTGTTGTTTTTTCTTTTTCTATTTTCAAATTTCTCCTTTTTTGAAGTTTTTTTCAAGTAAATTTTTCACTTTAATTATTTTTTTTCATTAAAAAATGTTTAATAATATATTTTTTTCAAAAATGCCGTTTTTACATTAGGTTTTAACCAAAAATATATATTTTGTTGTTTTTTATTTTTCTATTTTTCAATTTTTCAGCTTTTGAAGTTTTTTTCATTTTAAATGAAAAAACTTCAAAAGTTTAAAAATGGAGAAATAGAAAAATAAAAAAACAACAAAATTTACATTTTTGGTTAAAAACCTTATGTAAAAAGCGACATTTTTGGAAAAAAATTATTTTAGTTAAACAACATTTTTTAATTAAAAAAAATAATTAAATTGAAATTTTTACATGAAGAAAACTTCCAAAACTGAAAAATGGAAAAATAGAAAAATAGAAAACAATGAAATGTACATTTTTGGTTAGAAACCCTATGTAAAACACGTCATTTTTGAATGAAAATTATTTTAGAAAAAAAAAACATTTTTTATTGAAAAAAATAATTAAATTGAAAATTTTACATGAAAAAACTTTAAAAACTTGAAAAATGTAAATTAGAAAAATAAAAACAACACAATTTAAATTTTTGGTTACAAACCTTATGTAAAAAACGGCATTTTTGAATGAAAATTATTTTTGAAAAACAACATTTTTTAATTAAAAAAATAATTAAATTAAAATTTTTACATGAAGCAAACTTCCAAAACTGAAAAATGGAAAAATAGAAAAATAGAAAACAATGAAATGTACATTTTTGGTTAGAAACCCTATGTAAAACACGTCATTTTTGAATGAAAATTATTTTAGAAAAAAAAAACATTTTTTAATGAAAAAAATAATTAAATTGAAAATTTTACATGAAAAAACTTTAAAAACTTGAAAAATGTAAACTAGAAAAATAAAAACAACACAATTTACATTTTTGGTTACAAACCTTATGTAAAAAACGGCATTTTTGAATGAAAATTATTTTTGAAAAACAACATTTCTTATTTAAAAAAATAATAAATTGAAATTTTTACATGAAGAAAACTTCCAAAACTGAAAAATGGAAAAATAGAAAAATAGAAAACAATGAAATGTACATTTTTGGTTAGAAACCCTATGTAAAACACGGCATTTTTGAATGAAAATTATTTTAGAAAAACAACATTTTTTAATGAAAAAAATAATTAAATTGAAAATTTTACATGAAAAAACTTCAAAAACTTGAAAAATGTAAAATAGAAAAATAAAAGCAACACAATTTACATTTTTGGTTACAAACCTTATGTAAAAAACGGCATTTTTGAATGAAATTTATTTTTGAAAAACAACATTTCTTATTTAAAAAAATAATAAATTGAAATTTTTACATGAAGAAAACTTCCAAAACTGAAAAATGGAAAAATAGAAAAATAGAAAACATTGAAATGTACATTTTTGGTTAGAAACCCTATGTAAAACACGGCATTTTTGAATGAAAATTATTTTAGAAAAACAACATTTTTTAATGAAAAAAAAAATTAAATTGAAAATTTTACATGAAAAAACTTCAAAAACTTGAAAAATGTAAAATAGAAAAATAAAAACAACACAATTTACATTTTTGGTTACAAACCTTATGTAAAAAACGGCATTTTTGAATGAAAATTCTTTTTGAAAAACAACATTTTTTAATTAAAAAAATAATTAAATTGAAATTTTTACATGAAGAAAACTTCCAAAACTGAAAAATGGAAAAATAGAAAAATAGAAAACAATGAAATGTACATTTTTGGTTAGAAACCCTATGTAAAACACGGCATTTTTGAATGAAAATTATTTTAGAAAAACAACATTTTTTAAATGAAAAAAATAATTAAATTGAAAATTTTACATGAAAAAACTTCAAAAACTTGAAAAATGTAAAATAGAAAAATAAAAACAACACAATTTACATTTTTGGTTACAAACCTTATGTAAAAAACGGCATTTTTGAATGAAAATTATTTTTGAAAAACAACATTTTTTATTTAAAAAAATAATTAAATTGAAATTTTTACATGAAGAAAACTTCCAAAACTGAAAAATGGAAAAATAGAAAAAGAAAAAACAATGAAATGTACTTTTTTGGTTAGAAACCTTATTTAAAACACGGCATTTTTGAATGAAAATTATTCTAGAAAAACAACATTTTTTAAGTAAAAAAATAATCAAATTGAAATTTTTACATGAAGAAAACTTCCAAAACTGAAAAATGGAAAAATAGAAAAATAAAAAACAATGAAGTGTACATTTTTGGTTAGAAACCTTATGTAAAACACGGCATATTTGAATGAAAATTTTTTTAGTAAAACAACATTTTTTAATGAAAAAAAAAATAAATTGAAAATTTTACATGGAAAAAACATCAAAAATGAAAAAAGTAAAAACAGAAAAACAGAAAAACAACAAAATGTACATTTTTGGTTAGAGCCCCTATGTAAAAAATGGCATTTTTGAATGAAAATTATTTTAGAAAAACAACATTTTTTAATGAAAAAAATAACTAAATTGAAAATTTTACATGAAAAAAACTTCAAAAACTTGAAAAATGTAAAATAGAAAAATTAAAACAACACAAATTACATTTTTGGTTAAAAACTTTTTGTAAAAAATGACATTTTTGAAAAAAAAACATCTAAATAGAAATCTAAATTAAATTGAAAAAACTTCCGAAAGTGAAAAATCGAAAAATAGAAAAATAGAAAACAATGAAATGTACATTTTTGGTTAGAAACCCTATGTAAAACACGGCATTTTTGAATGAAAATTATTTTAGAAAAACAACATTTTTTAATGAAAAAAATAATTAAATTGAAAATTTTACATGAAGAAAACTTCCAAAACTGAAAAATGGAAAAACAGAAAAATAAAAAACAATGAAGTGTACATTTTTGGTTAGAAACCTTATGTAAAACACGGCATATTTGAATAAAAATTTTTTTAGTAAAACAACATTTTTTAATGAAAAAAATAATTAAATTGAAAATTTTACATGGAAAAAACATCAAAAATGAAAAAACTAAAAATAGAAAAACAGAAAAACAACAAAATGTACATTTTTGGTTAGAGCCCTTCTGTAAAAAACGGCATTTTTGAATGAAAATTATTTTAGAAAAACAATATTTTTAATGAAAAAATAATTAAATTGAAAGTTTTACATGAAAAAAACTTCAAAAACTCGACAAATGTAAAATAGAAAAATAAAAGCAACACAAATTACATTTTTGGTTAAAAACCTTTTGTAAAAAATGACATTTTTGAAAAAAAAACAATTAAATAGAAATCTAAATTAAATTGAAAAAACTTCCGAAAGTGAAAAATCGAAAATAGAAAAATAGAAAACAATGAAATGTACATTTTTGGTTAGAAACCCTATGTAAAACACGGCATTTTTGAATGAAAATTATTTTAGAAAAACAACATTTTTTAATGAAAAAATAATTAAATTGAAAATTTTACATGAAGAAAACTTCCAAAACTGAAAAATGGAAAAATAGAAAAATAAAAAACAATGAAATGTACATTTTTGGTTAGAAACATTATGTAAAACACGGCATTTTTGAATGAAAATTATTTTAGAAAAACAACATTTTTTAATTAAAAAAATAATCAAATTGAAATTTTTACATGAAGAAAACTTCCAAAACTGAAAAATGGAAAAATAGAAAAATAAGAAACAATGAAGTGTACATTTTTGGTTAGAAACCTTATGTAAAACACGGCATATTTGAATAAAATTTTTTTTTGTAAAACAACATTTTTTAATGAAAAAAATAATTAAATTGAAAATTTTACATGGAAAAAACATCAAAAATGAAAAAAGTAAAAATAGAAAAACAGGAAAACAACAAAATGTACATTTTTGGTTAGAGCCCTTATGTAAAAAACGGCATTTTTGAATGAAAATTATTTTAGAAAAACAACATTTTTTAATAAAAAAAATAATTATATTGAAAATTTTACATGAAAAAAACTTCAAAAACTTGAAAAATGTAAAATAGAAAAATAAAAACAACACAAATTACAATTTTTGTTAAAAACCTTTTGTAAAAAATGACATTTTTGAAAAAAAAAACAATTAAATAGAAATCTAAATTAAATTGAAAAAACTTCCGAAAGTGAAAAATCGAAAAATAGAAAAAATAAAAAAACAACAAAATGTACATATTTGGTTAGAAATCTTATGTAAAACACGGCATTTTTGAATGAAAATTATTTTAGAAAAACAACATTTTTTAATTAAAAAAATAATCAAATTGAAATTTTTACATGAAGAAAACTTCCAAAACTGAAATATGGAAAAATAGAAAAATAAAAAACAATGAAGTGTACATTTTTGGTTAGAAACCTTATGTGAAACACGGCATATTTGAATAAAAATTTTTTTAGTAAAACAACATTTTTTAATGAAAAAAATAATTAAATTGAAAATTTTACATGGAAAAATCATCAAAAATGAAAAAAGTAAAAATAGAAAAACAGAAAAAAAAACAAAATGTACTTTTTTGGTTAGAGCCCTTATGTAAAACAATGCATTTTTGAATGAAAATTATTTTAGAAAAACAACATTTTTTAGTTAAAAAAATAATCAAATTGAAATTTTTGCATGAAGAAAACTTCCAAAACTGAAAAATGGAAAAATAGAAAAAAAAACAATGAAATGTACATTTTTGGTTAGAAACCTTATGTAAAACACGGCATTTTTGAATAAAAATTATTTTAGAAAAACAACATTTTTTAATTAAAAAAATAATCAAATTGAAATTTTTACATGAAGCAAACTTCCAAAACTGAAAAATGGAAAAATAGAAAAATAAAAAACAATGAAGTGTACCTTTTTGGTTAGAAACCTTATGTAAAACACGGCATATTTGAATAAAAATTTTTTCAGTAAAACAACATTTTTAATGAAAAAAATAATTAATTTGAAAATCTTACCTGGAAATAACATCAAAAATGAAAAAAGTAAAAATAGAAAAACAGAAAAACAACAAAATATACATTTTTGGTTAGAGCCCTTATGTAAAAAACGGCATTTTTGAATGAAAATTATTTTAGAAAAACAACATTTTTTAATGAAAAAAATAATTAAATTGAAAGTTTTACATGAAAAAAACTTCAAAAACTTGAAAAATGTAAAATAGAAAAAGAAAAACAACACAAATTACCTTTTTGGTTAAAAACCTTTTGTAAAAAATGACATTTTTGAAAAAAAACAATTAACTAGAAATCTAAATTAAATTGAAAAAACTTCCGAAAGTGAAAAATCGAAAAATAGAAAAAATAAAAAAACAACAAAATGTACATATTTGGTTCGAAATCTTATGTAAAACACGGCATTTTTGAATAAAAATTATTTTAGAAAAACAACATTTTTTAATTAAAAAAATAATCAAATTGAAATTTTTACATGAAGAAAACTTCCAAAACTGAAAAATGGAAAAATAGAAAAATAAAAAACAATGAAGTGTACATTTTTTTTTAGAAAACTTATGTAAAACACGGCATATTTGAATAAAAAATTTTTTTAGTAAAACAACTTTTTTTAATGAAAAAAATAATTAAATTGAAAATTTTACATGGAAAAATCACCAAAAATGAAAAAAGTAAAATTAGAAAAACAGAAAAACAACAAAATGTGCATTTTTGGTTACAGCCCTTATGTAAAACACGGCATTTTTGAATGAAAATTATATTAGAAAAACAACATTTTTTAATTAAAAAAATAATCAAATTAAAATTTTTACATGAAGAAAACTTCCAAAACTGAAAAATGGAAAAATAGAAAAATAAAAAACAATGAAATGTACATTTTTGGTTAGAAACCTTATGTAAAACACGGCATTTTTGAATGAAAATTATTTTAGAAAAACAACATTTTTTAATTAAAAAAATAATCAAATTGAAATTTTTACATGAAGAAAACTTCCAAAACTGAAAAATGGAAAAATAGAAAAATAAAAAACAATGAAGTGTACATTTTTTTTTAGAAAACTTATGTAAAACACGGCATATTTGAATAAAAAATTTTTTTAGTAAAACAACTTTTTTTAATGAAAAAAATAATTAAATTGAAAATTTTACATGGAAAAATCACCAAAAATGAAAAAAGTAAAATTAGAAAAACAGAAAAACAACAAAATGTGCATTTTTGGTTACAGCCCTTATGTAAAACACGGCATTTTTGAATGAAAATTATATTAGAAAAACAACATTTTTTAATTAAAAAAATAATCAAATTAAAATTTTTACATGAAGAAAACTTCCAAAACTGAAAAATGGAAAAATAGAAAAATAAAAAACAATGAAATGTACATTTTTGGTTAGAAACCTTATGTAAAACACGGCATTTTTGAATGAAAATTATTTTAGAAAAACAACATTTTTTAATTAAAAAAATATTCAAATTGAAATTTTTACATGAAGAAAACTTCCAAAACTGAAAAATGGAAAAATAGAAAAATAAAAAACAATGAAGTGTACATTTTTGGTTAGAAACCTTATGTAAAACACGGCATTTTTGAATGAACATTTTTTTAGTAAAACAATATTTTTTAATGAAAAAAATAATTAAATTGAAAATTTTAGATGAAAAAAAACTTCAAAAACTTGAAAAATGTAAAATAGAAAAATAAAAACAACACAAATTACATTTTTGGTTAAAAAGCTTTTGTAAAAATTGACATTTTTGAAAAAAAAAACAATTAAATAGAAATCTAAATTAAATTGAAAAAACTTCCGAAAGTGAAAAATCGAAAAATAGAAAAAACGAAAAAACAACAAAATGTACATTTTTGGTTAGAAATCTTATGTAAAAAACGGCATCTTGAATTAAAAATTTTTTTAGTAAAACATCATTTTTTAATGAAAAAAATAATTAAATTGAAATTTTTACATGAAAACAAACTTCAAAAACTGAAAAATGTAAAAATAGAAAAATAAAAACAACAGAATTTACATTTTTGGTTAGAAACCTTATGTAAAAAACGACAACTTTGGAAAAAATTATTTTAGAAAAACATTTTTAATAAAAAAACAATTAAATTGAAAATTTTACATAAAAAAAACTTCCAAAACTGAAAAATGGAAAAAAAACAACAAATATGTATTTTTGGTGAAAATCTTATGTAAAAGACGACATTAAAAAAAATTATTTTAGGCAAAACAACAATTTATAATAAAAATGAATTGAAAATTTTATATGAAAAAACTTCAAAAACTGAAAAACGTAAAAAATAGAAACAAAAACATCAAAATTTACATTTTTTGTTAAAAATCTAATAAAACTTACATTTTTTGAAAACATTTTCCTTTAGTAAAACAATTTTTTTTCAAAACAATAAAAAACTAATGGAAATGGTTCTCCACTTAACAAAAATTGTAAATTTCATTCTTAATGATATGTATGTATCTATATCTAAAAAATCTTCACCGAAAATTCTTCTTTAGAAAAGCCAGGTGATCTCTTATCAAATGTTCCATGATTATTGCATAGTATTTGTGGTTAACAGTTGTTGCTAAAGTCTGCTGCGAAATTATCACTGCAATTGCTTTGCATCCTCGAGTACCACAATGGATGCATTTCTGGTCAACTAAATTCATCAAATTTTACCTCACTACGTGCCAAGTAAAGACTGTCAGTATCCATTTTAATCAACTGTATTTGTTTGGATCGCAGAAAGGCGATAAGAAAATGTATATAGGTTGCAACCTTTTAATTTTGGCGTACAGGAGGATAAAGAACAACAATCATTGGTTCTTTAAGTTCAATACGTGTCTTGCTCACTTCTACTTCAAAAATCTGGTCTTTCAGCTCTTTCAGGGTCTTGAAAAACCTCTTAATCTATCCACATGAGAACCTTTCAGATATTTTGTGGTCGTATGTCGAATACGGTCCATTATCTGAAAACCATATCATTTCCACCCCCAACTGCTTCCAATCAACTTCACAGTCTCTGCAACGTCTATTGACCCTCATTTTTGAGAAAAAAACAGATATTAGAAAACAAGCATTTTTCGAGAAATATTTTAATTCAAAATTGAACTTTTGATTAAAATTGTTTTTGAAAATGCATTTTAAAAACTCAATTAAATATTAGTATCAAAGTATTAATTCAAAAGCATACATGAGCTTCAGCTTTTCTGAGTGTAAAAACAGAATATTTCAAATTAATCAGTCATCACTAAAAAATACTAGTATCAGATATTAAATTATGAAGGAAATACAAACAAAAATAATCAGCCAAAGGAATAACTTCTCAGATTGCTAGTTTAGTTACCATATAACTCAGTATGTCGTCTCAATTTGCCCGATGGAGGACACATTTTTTCCTCCTTCTCATCAACTTCTGGTTTTCTACTTCCCTCTCTCTCAGGGTTATTGACAGCAAGAGCCCTTCTCTTGACTGTCTTTTGTGTACAATACGCCGGTTGCTCACATTTGAGGGAAGTTTTTTCAGATATTGCTTCAATTGCATTATGAGAAAAATTATGATCTTTATTATCTGCACATTTATCGACTACTTTACTGAGGATGGTTTCGGCAGAATTGAGAGAAGTATTTTCAACAGTCGATGCTCCCTGTACTTCTATCATTGTATCTTGTCCGGTTTCCGTTGAAAAACGCGAAAAAGGGACTGCCTTGTCACATTTTCTGCAGTCAAACTTGAGGTCAAGTGCGTTCTCTTCCTCTATACTTGCAATAATACTCTCTGTCAGTGACCCACTCTCCCAGTCGTCACAATCCCAATGAGATTTCTGCTCCTGCAATTTGTCATACTCGTCGGACACACACCAGAGAAATTTAAGTTCTCTCTCCTCCTCAAGAAATCCCAGTTGATTTTCATACATTGGTCGATAGGACAACTCATAATCACAGAATTGCTCACGGACTGATCTGCTCAGTTTCATGTTGTCTGACACTTGCAAATTTGTGTTTTCGATGTGGTTTTTGTAGAAGTCTACAGTTGTCTGTTTGTATGGTACAGAGACTTCAGGCAAATTCTCGATAACAATAATGAAGACCAGAAGCTGCCTCGGAATTGAGAACGGAGGATCAGCTACCCATCCGTAGCACGTTTTTCTCTCCTTTATAATTGCAACATCATCATTGAATTCGGGGAAGAAGAAGTGGACTTTGAGATTTTCGTTCAACTTCACAGATTTGATGTTCATTATTCCAGCCTTTTTTTTGGTTGAAGACGGTTGAAATACTAAAAAACCTAAAGCTAAGGTTAAATTACCCCTTTTGCTGAATCTTTCTCTCTGAGGAATTCATATGCTATTTGAGAATGAGTACGATAATAAAAATAGCCATTTGTTTGTTTTTCTTGCTTGTTTTCATATTTCATAACAGAAATGACTTACGTTGAATGGGAAATAAGAAGAGGTCCTGGAGATGACAAACCTTCACTGAAGGGTTTATAAATGATAACTTAATTTTGCAACAGAAGAAGAAAGAAATGGTCTCAAGATAAGAATGAAAGCTAGCTTTTGTTGAGCTGTTGAAGAGAAGGAAAAAAGAAGCACAATGAATTGGACTTTTGTTTGTACAGTATGATAAAAAATGAAATCATTATGACGCAATAGTGACGTAATTATTACGATACTATGAGTGAGACTTATATCACGTGAGCTGTGCTTTGATAAAGTGTGAATAATCGTATCGCAATTAGTGTGGATTATACTTTGTTCACATGAGTTCAATGAGCTCATACAATGCCTGGATATCCGCAATTGTGGCAATCATACGAATTAGTTGAACAACATTTTTTCTCAAAGAGGTCAATGACCCACTTACATGGATGAGATCAACTAATTTTCCGTAATTTTGAAGATAGTAGTACGTAATTGTTGAACTAGTATGATTAAACTGTTACATTTGATGACTAATTTTAGACGATAGCAAATAATTCGTGACAGATGAGTGCTCATAAAACCTATATCAATCGGCGGAGAAGATTCGTCTTCACATAAGACGATGTCTAAAATTAATGTTTGTAAGGTCACAAAATAATTGGATTGTCGGGAAGAAATTTGATAAATACAGATGATGGCAAGATTGTCTAATTTATGATATGTTTTGGATAACATTTGATGAAATTTTGTTATTTTGCTTATAATTTGGGTATTTTTTGAAAATATTAATAAATGGGGTAGAGTTTGGATGTTCTTTGACAAAATTTTTCCAGTTTGTGGTATAAATAGGCATTTTTGGCAAGATATGAGTGTTTTCGATTGGTAATTACTGGGCAGTTTTTGCTAGACCTGGGTTCTTTTTCGGTAGGAACTACAAATTTTTATTAACATAAGAATTGTTTATTTTTTTGCTAAAAATGGTGTATTTCTGGACTAGAAACGGTTGTTTTCGGGCTAGAAATGGTTCTTTTTGGCACGATTTTGGTATTTTTTTATATATATTTTGCTATTGTTTGGCAATAGTTGGATGTTTCGTGTCAAGAATTGGGTTTGTGTTGCCAATGAATGGGCATTTTTGAGGATAATGGTGACTTTTTTCCCTTAAGAATTGGAATGTGTTTTTGAGGGATTATCTTGCTAATCCATTTCGTGTGAACAGCTTGGACATTATGCGGTGAGGTACGTCTTTGTAAGTTGACATTTGCAAAGTGCAATCTGAGAAAACGTGAATGACCTAACTAATTTGTTGTTAAGGCTCTATCTTGCTAATCCCCTTCGTGTAAACAGCTTAGGTATCATGCTGTGAAGTACGTCTTGGGAAATTGAAATTAGTAAAGTGTAATGTGTGAAGGGGTCAATGAGCTACCTAATTTGTAATTGAGTGATTATTTAGTGAAAATCATGCTGTGAGGTACGTCTTTGAAAATTGACATTATTAAAATGCACTTTGGGAAACGGTAAATGACCCGACTAATTTGATTTTAGGGCACTATTTTGCTAATCCTCTAAGTGTGGACGGCTTGGGTGTCATGCTGTGAGGTACGTCTTTAGAAATTTACATTATTAAAGTGTAATATGGTAGTGTGTCAATGACCTTACTGATTTTTTATTAAAGGATTGTCCTGCTAATCCCTTTCGTGTGAACAGCTTGGGTATCATGTTGTGAGGTACAGTTTTGAAAATCACGTAAATCGTATATAACTGTAAATGATTCATACTGTCTAACTTAATATTAAAACATTACATAGCTAATCCCTTTGTGTGAACAGCTTGGGTATCATGCTGTGAGGTACGTCTTTGGAAATTTACATTATTAAAGTGTAATATGGTAGGGGGTCAATGGCTTTACTGATTTGTTGTTAAGGTACTATATTGCTAATCCCTTTCGTGTGAACAGCTTGGGTGTCATGCTGTGAGGTACGTCTTTGGAAATTAAAGTGCAATGTTAAAGTTTAATATGGTTGGGGGTCAATGGCTTTACTGATTTGTTGTTAAGGTACTATATTGCTAATCCCTTTCATGTGAACAGCGTGGGTATCAAGCCGTGAGGTACATTTTTGGGATTTGAGGGAAAATGGGCTATACCTAATGTAATTAAAGCTCGGACTCACATTATCATCGTGTGAACAGCTTGGGTATCATGCTGTGAGGTTCATTTTTGCAAAGCCGTACGTAACTGTAAATGACTCATCCTAAATTATTATTAAAGGATTATCTTGCTAATCCCTTTCGTGTGAAAAGCTTGAGTATCATGCTGTGAGGAGGTACATCTTTGGGATTTGAGGGAAAATGGGCTATACCTAATGTTAATACATAGGTACTTCCTTTTACCCCCCCCCACTCTTGCTCATGATATACTACTTTGGAACGATGTTCTTGTGGGGTGGAAAGTTTCTCCCGGTGATCTGCAATGGTTTCAATTTGCCCATACAAACAAATTTTAAAGTTGTCAGTGCACTAAGTCTCCTAGTGATTCTTATTCAGTGATTCGATATCTTTTAACAACTATATCTACTAACAATTTTAACATTATATTCATCTGCACTTTCGGGATGAACATTTCATTCACTATCTGATTTTTTCAGACGGATTGTAGAAAAATAAATTATTATTATTTGCGATGCGGAAATATTTATTATTTAAAAAAAAGTCACTAAAAGTATCTATCCTAGGCATTTAACATCTATTCTTATGAAGAGATTTGTTGGGTATTTTTGAATCTATGGCCGGTTCAGATGTTTTATCTCTACTCTACTGTCATTACTTTTGAAGAAACGAAATTTTCATTTGAACAATTATCCAAATTTTAATTGTTGCGTTATTTTTGGTAAAATTTTTATTTCAGCGTTTTCTTATTCATGTGAGTTCATAGGAACACGTCGAACTAAAGTCTATGTTGGAAATTCTCATAAATTTTTCAGCCAATATTATGAACGTATGACCTATCAATGCAAGAAACTAAACTTTGGTATGATCTCGCAATGCGAATTTTGATCATACATTGATGATCGATTTGGTTGACCATAGTCTTGTTTGACTCTGTCGGTAATTGAGTCTTAGCTGAACTAAAGGTTGAGAACAAGTTTCATCTGATTAGTTCAAATCTGAAACAATAGAGATCTTCTATCATTCCTCAATTAAAGCAGCAAGGTTTGAATTGTTGAAAATTTAAGTAGCAGCGCTAGTTGGCTATGCTTTAGACACATCCCGGATAGACAAATTTAGGGACATTTTCGTTTCCAACTTATCGTGGCATTTCCTCAGACATGATTTCCTCAGATTGAGAGGGGGAGGAAGCCAATATTTTCCTTGTAACTGCTATAAGTATTGTTCGTTGTAGATCGGGGCTTAAACATAATTACATTAGGTTCAAGACTGCCGTCTTTCACGGAGTTAACTCTTTTTCGTGTTTGATTATGGTGCTTTGATTTTCCACAGACTCCGAGAAATTGTCGGAAAAACCGCAATTATGACTGTGTTTTACATGAGCAACAATTTTCTCTTTAAATTTTATCGACCACTGTTGCCCTTAATTCCAGCAATTCCGGATGCGATCGTTATTTGAGAATTCATTTTTTACGTAATTTTTGCCGAGCAAATTGCGTGTTGATATTTGATTTGAAGATCTATTTAACTGACAATTTCAATTCAGAGGAGGATCTGCGTTTGTGATCTGATCTGACTGAGTTGTGGGTCAGTTCCTCATTTGATTCTGTATGTTATTCCCCAATTTCATGTTTATAACTTTCACTATAGCGCAAAATTGATGAGTTGCCGCCTTTAAATTAGGTTATAATTGATAATTGCTATAGCAATATCACAATTTAATGTGTCTTGGTGCTACCCAGGATCCCATTTTTCAGCCATGTTATCAAAATGACTTAATATGGGTGGGGTATATCTTTCGAATGTGCTAAAAAATTTTGTTTGTTTTTTTATTTAGATGATAGAGATTAGTTTCCTTTGATTGTGACTGTTTTGGACAATTGTGTTTTTGTTTTCTGAGGCTCTTGTCGAAAGTCACTTCGTTCGTTTTCGACAAAGAAGTCATGTCAAGGACATTTTCGGCCCAAATTGTAGCATTACGAACTGCTGTTTTACTGTACAATATCGGTGTAAAATCTGCAAGATAAGTAATCAATCGCAATTATAATAATCTGAAGCGGAAGTTTGGGAGGAACTAAAAGTATTGGAAAGATAAAAATGTAATTGAGCACAAAAGAATATTCAATAACTAAATTGGCGCGTAAAAGGGACAGAAAATAATGTAACGGTGCGTGACTATTGATCGCAAAACTTAGATAATTGATGTGAACTTTACAATAATATGAATGCTTGCATTAACTTTTTCAGACGACTTGATTTTCGCTTCTAAATTATTTTTTCATTGAAAAATTAAAGAATACATCTGCTCTTGACAACGAGAACACAAATACAATTCATTTGTTAGTATGACATTGCTTAGCTTGATAACTAGTCCTATTCTCTCACCGTGTGGAGTTCTCAGTTTCGCAGAGCGAAGTACACGATTTGAACCGGGATAGACTCCTATAACTTTTGCAAGAGGCCAGAGCCCTCACGGCGTGAAGTCTTCAAGTAGCCAAACCAAATCATTCATCCTGAGACTTTCAGAAGTTCTGTTCCACTTCGACCTCTTCTGTTGATTAGAGATGTATACGCGAAGAAATCTATTCCAAAAGTGCGAAGTTAGTTCTTGAGCAGATTTGCAAGACCTGGGCACGGTGACTTTTCCGTTTCCAAAAGTCCAGGAGAATAGTCAACTGACGCTCGTACGAGTAGAAAGTGGTTAGGCGTGAGAGGGATAGGATCGTTAGTTTTTGCTCGGAACATTTTTTGGGGGTCTGGAAGTCATATTGGATTTAATCTCACATACTAGTGTCAATAAATTATCATCTGAAAGGGTTATGTGTTAGGGTTAGGGTTAGGGTTAGGGTAATTACTTGTATAAAGATTACTTAAAAATCTGCACTAGGCGTTCCCAACTTTCACCCACATAATTTCCAACTGAATCAGATGCAAATGACTTGCAAAATTTTGGCAATTTCTAAAGCGTGCAGTACTGTTTTCCAAAGAGTTATTTGGTCCAACAAAACATTTTCCACAATCGGAAACGAACTTTCTTTGTTATCCTCTACGTTTTAAAAAGCGACGGATTTTTTGATAATTTGATTTAGATTATATATATATATATATATATATATATATATATATATATGTATATATATATATATATATATATATGTATATATATATATATATATATATATATATATATATATGTATATTAGTTTCCATTGATTGCGACTGCTTTGGATGATTGCGTATCTTTTGTTCTGATGCTCTTGTTGAAAGTCACTTCGTTCGTCTTCGACAAAATGAAGTAATGTGAATGACATTTTCGGCCCAAATTGTAGTATCACGAATTGCTGTTGTACTGTACGATATCGTTGTAAAATCTGCAAGATAAGTAATCAATGGCAATTATAATAATCGAAAGCGGAAGTTTGGGAAGAACTAAAAGTATAGGAAAGGTAAAAATGTAATTGAGCACAAAAGATTATTCAATAAATAAATTGGCGCGTAAAAGGACATCAAATATTGTAACGGTGCGTGACTATTGATCGCAAAACTTAGATATTTGATGTGAACTTTACAATAGTATGAATGCAAGCATTAACTTTTTCAGACGACTTGATTTTCGCGTCTAATTTTTTTTTCATTGAAAAACTAAAGAATACATCTGCTCGAGACAAGGAAAAAACAAATATAATTCACTTGTTTATTAAGACTTTGCTTAGCTTGATGACTGGTCTTATTCTCTCACCCTGTGGAGTTCTCAGTTTCGCGGAGCGAACTACACCATGTGAATCCGGGTAGACTTCAATAATTTTTGCCAGAGACTTCGCGGCGTGAAGTCTTCAAGTAGCCAAACCAAATCATTCATGCTGAGATTTTCAGAAGTTTTGTTCCAATTCGACCTGTTCTCTGTTGATTAGAATTGTATTCCCGACGAAATCTCTTCAAAAGTGCGAAGCTAGTTCTTGAGCAGACTTGCAAGACCTGGGCACGGTGACTTTTCCGTTTCGAAAAGTCCAGGAGGGTAGTCAACTGACGCTCTTACGAGTAGAAAGTGGTTAGGCGTGAGAGGCTGAAGATTGTTAGTTTCATTCGAAACATTTGTTAGGGTTCTAGAAATCATATTGGATTTATTCTCACATACCAGTGTCCACAAATTATCATTTGAAAAGGTTATGGACCGAATTACTTTGTACAGAGATAACTTAAAAATCTACGCTAGGCGTTTCCAATTTTTACCCACACAAATTCCAACTGAATCAGATCCAAATGACTTGCAAAATTTTGACAAATTCTGAAGCTTGCAATACTCGCTTGCAACGAGTTATTTGATCCAACATAAGATTTTCAACAATGAGAAAAGAACTTTTTTTGGTTATCCTCTACGGCTTATAAAGCGTCGGATTGTTTGATATTTTGATTTAGATTATATATATATATATATATATATATATATATATATATATATATATATATGTACTAGTTTCCTTTGATTGCGTCTGTTTTGGATGATTGCGTTATTTGTGTTCTGAGGCTCTTGTCGAAAGTCACTTCTGTTCGTTTTCGACAAAAAGAAGTCATGTCAGTGACAAGCCAATTCCTTAAATTCCCTATAGATTTTCCCCATCCGAATCACCTTTTTTGTTTTGCGGAAAAAACATATTGATTAGAAGTGATATTGCGTACTCAAATGAATGGATCCTTCAGTTCTCAAAGTGCGCTTGCACTGATTTTATCAACTTCGTGGTGCAGTTTTTTGCATTTGAAAACTATGTTTTTGAAAATTCTTCTGAACATCATAAGTTAGAATTGTACACGCCATTTTGTCAAAAGGAAGGAATGGTTTGGTGTTGACTATTCTCAATAAGTTTCGATACAGAGTGGGCTCTGTTTGATTGCCTGTTGTACCATGTCGCAATTAGCCTCTCAACAAAAAATTTGGAGGACCGTATGACCTCCGTATGTTTGCAGGTGAAATCTGACAGTCGAAATCAATCATGAACTTTTTAGGCAAAATTGAAAATGCATGACAAGATCAAAAGTCAGATTAGGTGGCCCTACATAAGGTGCAAAACCTTTAAAAAAAATGATAATTTCTATTAAAGGACTGTGCACAACAATGTTTTCCTCTAAATCGAAATGATAATGAAATCAAAATGGTTAAAAAGAAGAGCATAAAGCTCGAATTGAAAAGAATGAACTTGGCCCTGAGAACTATTTATCTACAGATTTTCCACATAAAAGTAGTGGATAAAACAAGGAAACCAACCACCAGTAAAATTTGACCCTTTCTTCTAACGCTAATCGCGCATGTCGAATCGGGTCGAATTTTACTGCTTGTTGGTTTCCTTGTTTTATCCACTACTACATATTCAATCTAAGTCTAACATTAATTTAAGAAATGGCTTAATTCTGGAAAATAAAAATAAGCTCGTTTGCAAATTCGCCGATACATATTCACTCAAAATCTATCATTTTCTGTCTCACTTAGTATCGAGTAAACTATGCTTGTAACAGCCAGTAGCTTGTAACAGCCAGTAGCTTGTAACAACCAGTAGCTTGTAACAACCAGTAGCATGGTAACAACCAGTAGCTCGTAACAGAAATAAAGCATTGAAACAACCACTAGCTTGTAACTCCAGTAACTAATCTTCATTCTGATTGGCTAGTCAGTAACGCGTAACAGGTTGCTTCACAAAGAATGTTCTAGAATATTTCTCCATGTGGGGACCTTTATTTTCCACGACAATTTTTGGCCATTCATCATGGCTTTCGCTTGGCTACACAAAATATAGCTCTTTTGAACAATAACATTTATTAAACAAGCATGATTAAGGCATACGAACTAAATAGCAAAACTTGGACAATACATATACGGATTTTTAGCAATATCTCAAAAAATAAAAAAGGTATCAAATTCAAACTTTGTGAATGGATAACTATTAGTTGGATACCCACTCTGTATGAGAATGAGGTCTGTACGCCAAGGAGGTGGAGTTTGGCTAAGTTTTTTAATTCTATAACCAATCTTAACATGTGGGGGAATTTTTCAAATGTAAATAGCTCCAAAACTGTTGGTTCAAAATTGAGCAAACTTGGCAGTGACTACCACAGGCCTATATTATAAGACATGCGACAGAAGGGAACTAAATCTGACAGATACTTTTCGAGATAATGAGATTTAAAATTCAGATTGCAACAAAATTTAGTAATGAATGTTATCTTCTCTTCCAAATAAATCTTCAAACATAAGTTCTACGACTCCAGCGTTATGGTCATTGACATAATTGCCGGAATGGTAAACTCGAATATCCCCCTATGAATATTCACCAGATTAGTGGAGAAAAACTAAAGCTATTTTAAGCAGTTCTCACAAATTCCTTTCTGTTAATTTTTTGTGCATAATTTGCAACATATTTGAGTTATAGTCTAACTAATTCACATTTGAGTTATATTCTGACTTCAAGTACTATTAGTGGTTGCTAAATATGAAAGAAAGCTAATTTCACATATTTTTTTTAATCTTAACAGATTATTTTTTTCCAAAACAAAAAATTTATTAAATTTCAAAATAAGAGTGAAATCCCTCTTTTAAGAGCGAATCTTTCTTTAAGAGCTAAATCGGCCCTATCGGAGTGATGCCCCAGTACAGAATCACTATTTATCACGCTTAAAGAATGATTTCCCTCTTTTTTAAATAACTTTTAAAATTATCTAATTTTTTTGACAAATTTTTATTTTTTTTTATTTTTCTATATTCTTTATTTTAAATAATCTATACCCTTCAATAAAATTATATTCTCTTTTACTTTTTCTATATTTATTCCATTAATAATAAGAAAAGATGCAAAATTATAATATTTACACGAACAACTTTCCCCAGTTTGGCCAATGACAGATCTGTGAAACAGTTCCACTGATCTGGGATCCGCTGATCTTTCAGTTAATTTTCCACTAAATCCTCTAGTTAATTCTACATCTGCAAGTTGTTTCTTTACTATCCCATCATATCTCACAACAGAAGGACAATATAGACAATTAACTTTAGCTGAAGTACAATTTCTACAAGTATACTTTCTCTCATCAAAATCAGTTAGTGGTTTCACAGAATTAGATTTAATACAATTTCTAGTTAAGAGTTTGGTGTTAATGTTAGAGTTAGAGTTAGAGTTAAAGTTAATGCTAGAGTTAGAGTTAGAGTTATAGTTAGAGTTACAGTTAATACTAGAGTTAGAATTAGAGTTAGAGTTAATGCTAGAGTAAGAGTTAATGCTAGAGCTAGAGCTAGAGCTAGAGTTAGAGCTACAGTTAGAGCTAGAGTTAGAGTTAGAGTTAGAGTTAGAGTTAATACTAGAGCTAGAGTTAATACTAGAGCTAGAGTTATATCCAGATTCATCTTTAAAAGAACAATAAGTTTACATACAAATACCACTTAATGTTTTATCAACACATGCACATTTACTAATTTTATCTTCAGGATATATTGAATAATGAAAAGCAAATTTAAGAGGGAGTCCACATTTATGACTACACTCTAAACATTTAATAACCATTTATAATTGGTCAAAATCCGAGAATTTAGCCCAGATTTCAATTAAATCTTTAGTATTATCTTTAGAGAGGATACACTTAGCTAAATATTCCATTCCTAACGTATTGAGTGTATTAGTTTTATATCTTCTATCTAAAATCACTTCAAGGTCTAATTCCGTTTTATCTCAAACAAAATTTATAATTTCTTCTCTAAATTCTTCATTATTTCCTTATAGTCTGTTTAAATGTTTTTGTCCCTTTCTGTTTAAAGTTCCCATCTCTTCATCTATATATTCTTCTTGTAGCTTTTCTATTGTATTAGCATAGCTACTTCGTAGATCATCTGCGAACGAGCTTTGCTCATGGTTGTCCAACATGCATTGCAGATCTTCTCCATAACCATAATTACCTAATGTACTTGCTCTACTTAACATACTACTTGCACCCATCGCTACAAGTCCAGCATTTTTCACTGTCATATCAGGATAATATAATTATATATCATAAAACCCGGACTTATAATTCCTAAAATAGTTGATAATAACCTAAAATCTTTTGCTTTAATTTTTTCTTGTGTTAAAACATCATTCTGTATTTTAACACCTTTTAATGTAAGGAGTTTATTAAAATAGAACTGATAATTATCATGATTAATAGTATTTCTATCTGTAGCATTTATCATGAGTGGTTTCATATTTGCTATAAGTTTATTTTTGTCTTCAATTTCTAATTTATCTTTTAAACTAAGAGCTTTTAAATCAAGGAAACCAACTCTCGAGTCATATATCATAGTTCTATTCTTATCAATAATAATAAAACTATTCTCTTTCCTATTATATTTAATTATACCATAACGAACTTCGTCTGATATCCCATCTGTACAATTATAATAGTTGCTATTTAACTCACTAATTTTTTTATTGATATTATGTTCACATTTATATATTTCATTAAAATTTTTAAATAGATCAGCTCCATTATAAGTTGTTAAATAAATAGTATCACAACTCATTGTTGCTGTATTAATTATTTGAGCTGCTTAATGACACAATACAATCATTTGAATATTTTAATGTCTTCCTTCTGTGAAATAATAAGCTATATCCTTATTTAACTTATCACCCATATCATCAAGTACTATTACACTATCTTTGAATTTAGACTTATTTTTTGATGTGATCATTTTTATATCGCATGTATTAAATCCAATAAAAAAACTCACCAGTCTCAGGATCTATCCAATCTCTATCATCTTTACATACTATGATTATATTTTTAGCTTGATCAGTGAAACTGCTTCGCAGATCAGTGAGCGAACTTTCTTCGTGTTTTACCAAATTGCTTCCCTGACCTTGGTCTTGGTCTTGGTTTTGGTTTCAGTTTTGATCGGTGAAATCACTTCGCGGATCTCAGTATAATTTTAAATATTGTCTAATAAAATACGTTTTACCTGTTCCAGTTCCACCATAAACAATAGTATGTAATGGTGACTTTTCATATTCAAATCTAACTAGACTCCAATTCATAAATCCACCAAATTTTCTTCTAGTTTTGTATATTTACTTGATGTTGAATCATATATTACATAACAAATTCCAATTAAGAAAAAAAATATAACTGCGCTACCTGTCTCCATTTTCATATCTATTAAAAATGCATATCTTAATTTTTGAGGAATTCAATAATTAATTTAGTATTGATAATAATGCTATGAGTGATATCAGAATAAAAAATATAGGAAAAGATATAAGTCTAACACCAATTAAAATTGTAATGAGAGATGAAAGTCCTAAAACAATCTGTGAACCTAACGTCAACATTATTGTGAATCTACATCCAACTGATGATACACATAGGGTTTTAGTTATTAGAAGAGAAGGTGGTCCTGTGTATTACTTGGTAGTTTTGGTGTTCAGACCCCACCATTATTTTTAGAAGAATACATTGATCTAGGCTCTAATGAAAGAATACAATAGTATGATGAATCTTTTTGTGGGGCTTATTGTTTATATATGATCTTTCTTATTGATAGAGGATTTAGAATTAACAATAATTTGAATATTCTAGTTAATCAATGTAAATATCCAGGAATATATAATGAATGTTTTTGTTTAGGTTGTAGTAAAGATCTACGAAGTAGCTTTGCTAATAATGATAGTGATAATGATAATGTTAATGATAATGATAATGCTAATGATAATGTTAATTATATTGATAATGATAATGATAATGATAATGTTAATGATAATGATAATGTTAATCATAATGATAATGTTAATGATAATGATAAAGTTAATGATAAATTTGTATATCTATTTGATGAAAAACATCAAAGGGGTAAACCTAACAACAAAAAATATCCGCGAACAGACTCCGTCTGTGGTAAATCAAGCGGTTCCAACTTTCTTAGTAACAATATCTCTGTAAACATAAATGAATATCTACAATCATGGCTAAATGATGATAATATAATTAATGAAGCTACACTCTCAGAGAACTTTAGATGTATATTATCTGGTCCTAATGAATGCGGTAAGACATTCCTATTAAAAAAACTAATTCTGGCTAGAATATACTTTGATAAGTTATACAATATTGGTCCTACTGGTGATCAATATGAAGGTGTAGAGAGTTATAATCGACGAAGTCGCAACTCTGTTGACGATAAAGCAGATGTTGAGTTTGTTAAAGATATAAAAGATTTACCCTCTCCCGATCAACTACCTAAGGACCCAAAGAAACTAATGATATTCGATGATATTAGAGCCAAAGAACCGGTCATTAATGAATACTTTTGTAGAGGTAGACATAATAATTGCAATATGATATATCTTAATCAAAATCTATTCACAATAGACAGACAGAGTGTTAGAGAGAATTTTAATCGATTTATTTTTTTTGAACAAAGAGGTAAAGTCCTCATATCTATATATCAAGATTTCTTTAATAATGTTGAACTTAGTTATAACGATTTTGCTCATGTATGTAATAAGGTATGGAAAGAGCCTTATAATTATATTGTCATTGATATAATTATAAATAAAAATATTAATGGTAAACTAAGAATTAATTGGGATCGGAGAGTTTTGTAGTTTAGTCTGAGTTTAAGTTTATGTTTATATATAGACTAGATCAACGAAGTTGCTGTTTACACCAGATCTGCGAAGCAGCTTCACTGATGGGTCTTCGACCAGCTGTGTTAACACAGATGGGTCTTCGACCAGCTGTGTTAACAGAGATGTAAAGTAAAACTTGATACATCACCATTAAAGTCTATAGGTCTTCCATGCTCATCTTTAATATGAAACTCTATATACCCTATTCTATCTTTAGTTACATTTTGATACAAGATATTAGTTGCTATAATATTTATCAGGTAACCTGGTGGTTCTGTTAGAGTAAAAGTATATAGTATGTCTGTGTTATTCACATTATCTTTAACACCAGATATCACATTACAATGAATGTTAATATTACTAAAACCCATAATATCAACAATTTTCTGAGATGTATATTTACCTTTTTTTTAAACTATTTTTCTAAATCCTAGTAATGGGGCTATTGAATTTTCTATGCCAAAGTTAATTGCACCTTGTTTTATTTCCATTAAACTTTTCATTGTATTCTTATCAGGTTCTATTATAACATTACCATTAGTATCTTCTTTTATTAATTTTGCTATTTCGATTATTTCATATGCACCTGGTATAATAGCTAAAATACGGGTATCTGACCATGTTTCACATTGGGTATCATATAAGAATTGATTGTTCCTTCTATTGATGGATTTCACCGAAAAATAAACAAATAATCTAATTAAACCTAATTTTGATGAGTTAAGTATAGGTTCACTAGAGTTAAATTTTTCTGTTGGCTTTATCATTCTAAAGTTAACTGTATGTTCTTCTTTAGTTTCAGTTTGAGTTTCATGTAACTTTTGTAGTTCATATAGAATTAAGTTATCTGTCATTTTTTATATTCAAATATTAGCTAATATTTATGTTGAAACATGGGCGAAGCCCCATAGTTATAATTATAGCTTTGGTTATAGTCATAGTTGTAGTTACAATTATAGTTATAGTTATAGTTAAAGTTAAACTTTTGGATTATAAAAATGAATTTTAATTTGGATACAACTTATGGTTATAATAATGATATACACAAAAGTAAGATCATAAAATATAGATCTATTAATCTAGCAACAATTAATACGGTTAATACTAATATTAATATCACTCTCAATAGAGAAGAGAATCATTTAAATTTGCGTGATTCATATCTAGAGATAGAGGTTGTTGTATCAGATGATGCTGGTGGTGTATTTGCTAATAATGCTAATATCAGATTAGTTAATTATGTTATGATGGCATTGTTTAGTTCAGTTAAGCTTGAAGCTAGTGGTGGTAGGACTATTGAATATATAGATCATTGCCATCCTAATCTATTGATGTATAAGTTAATAAATAGTACTGTTGATGAATATGAGAGTTGTTTTGTTAGAAATCAAGGTAATAGAGATAGTCAACATAAAGGTGACCATATTGCTGCAGAACGGGGTCATATGTATATGATGATTAAGATGAGTGATCTATTTGGTTTCGTAAATGATTTAGAAAAGATAATATATGGTTTAGGATTTAAACTAATATTAAAAAGAAATAATAAGGATAGAGCTCTATTTAGAGTTAATGCCGGTTGTGATGCAATTGATAATGATGATAATATAGATAATAGAGATATATCATGGTGTGTGCCTAGTTTTGATCATAGTAATGACAATAGAATTTTTCTGCGAAAGGGTTTAAGTAAAAAGAATAATGTAGACTTTTGTTATTTTGAAAGAAAGACATTTTATAAGAATGTACCCAATGCTACTAACTTTTTGTTCGATCTAGGTATGGAAAGTGGTATGGAAAGACCACAAAATATAATAGTTGGTTTTGAAAATAAAGATGCTAGTAAACAAACTCATGATGCAAGTACATTTGATATAATGAATGTTACTGAATGTTATTGTAAGATTGGTAGTGAGTTTTATCCCGAGCATAGAATGAATATTAATTATGGTACTAATAATTATAACAAGGCCTTAAAAGAGATTGTTAGCTTTAATAAAGATTATAATGGGCTACCACATAATATAAAACCATATATAAATCATAGAACATTCAAAAGTAATTATAGAATAGATGTATTCGATACTAGATATCAAAGTGATCATACAGGTCCAGAACCAATTCAACTTAATTTTAAATTTAGTGCTGCAGTTGCAGATGTTATATGTCATGCATTAGTATTAACTAGAAAAGTTATTATTGTTAATAGTGATGGTAATAAGATGGTTGATATTGTATCATAATTATAATTATAGTTAATGATTTAATCCATGACTAAATCAATGACTAAATCAATGACCAAATCAATGACTAAATCAATGATAATCAAACGATTTCCTACTAGTCTTAACAACACCTTTAGCATAAATAGTAACCAGTTTCTTTTTATTATCTAGAGTCAATCCCTTAGCTTCAAGTTCAGTTTTAGGTTTTGGCTTAATCTTAGCCTTAGGTAATGGTTTAGCCTTAGGCTTAGATTTAATAACAACAAAAGGATTATACTTTTTAACTTCCATTATTTTTTATATATAGAAATGAGTTTTAAATAAGTTCAAAACTAATTGTTATTGTGTTGGTGGCAGACATTATAGTGGTAATAATAATATAAGTGGAGCTATTACTTCAAAAGGTACTAAAACGTTAAGAGGATCCTGAACTAATTGTACAAGGAATAAATCAACGACAGTATCTGATGCAACAACAGAAGCTGAGGGATTGAAAGATTTCTTTAAAGTAGTGGTAAATCTTCAGTTAATTTCGGAAAGAAAGTTGCTAATAATCCAGTAAGAGCATTAGAAATTGCAAGTAAAATAGGAAGTGCAGCTGCATCTAGAAACCGTTGAGCTGGTTTATCAGCCACACCTGATTTAATTCAATTTGCAACTACTGGTGAAGGTATAAAGGTAGCACAAAAAGGAAGAGGGTTAAACTTAGATACAAAGAAAAGATAATTTTGTTAGGGTTAACACTAAGACTATAGTTTCAGTTAAAACTCTATATCTATCTATAAATATAAATACTAATATTATTGTTACTAAAAACATTGTTATTACTAAGCACTAATAATTTTAATCTAAAAAACCCTGAACTTCTTTTTTTATCAACGGAGTTGCGGCTTCGCCGATTCTTCTTATATTCTTCATATACCTTGACTAATTTATTATATTCATCATTATCTATTTTATTATCATTCATTGATTTAGTATATAGTTTATTAAACTTGTCGCTAAACTGTTTACCTAAAATATACATTTGTGAATACTTTATAATTTTATTTCTTATTTTAGTATTAATTGCTTTTGATAATGAACCGCAAACAGTTGCTGTAGCAAAAGCTATTGGTATAGAATAAAGTAATCTATACCTGTTAATGCATCTGATGTTGTTGTTGCCGTGGTTGCTATCAATGATAATAGTATTTCTGTTATATCAGCTACATTAATATAATTTTTATATCTACTTAAATTCTTATTATAGTTATTAGTTTCAGTTTCATAATAATTTCTAATATCTTTTATAATGTTAATATTATTGTTAAATTTATTATTAGCTTGAATCTTTTCATTTATTAATCGTTCTGATAATGATGACAAATTCGCATATAGTAATCTCTCATTCGGTGCTGTTGGATTGGTCATGGACTCCGCCATAGCTTTGCTTATTTCCTTTAGTAAAAATTAATTCTATTTCTTTCATTATATCTTCTTATTTAAAACCAAAATGCATCTCAAGTCTTGCTTTCTCTTTATTATCAACTAACATACTTTGTAAAAGTATAGCAATTATATATTGTACTATAACTTTTCTAAGAGATTTATTGTAATCTTTCATTTCTTTTAGACCGTTAGTAAACATATCATATAAATGTATGTTAGTAATATTTTGATTAAACTTATTATAATCAAATTCTTGTTTTAATTGAGTATATTTAGAGATAGTATCAGCGGCAACTTTATTACAAAACTTAACAGTTTTTGTGACTTCAGTTGCTGATTCAATAAACTCATTAATTAGTTCATCATTAACTTGTGTTTCAATTAGTTGTAATGTTTTAGTTGTGACTTTATCAAATTCACCTTTTCTTAGCTCAGTTATGTTTTTCCTTTAAATATCTATTTCATTATTAGAAGTTAATAAGTTATTGTCACAATACTCTTTATTAACAACATCTTTTTCATCTATTGGAGGATGAACATTTGTAATTTTATAGGTATCCTTCATATCAATATTATCATTATCTTCTAGGAATAACCCACGAGCCTTACTTAGTGTTAAGTTGTTTAATGATGTTAAAGTTGATCCGAGAAGCGGGTTCCCCGATGGACCTCCGGTCATGCTTCGCCATTGGTGTATAGCCTGACTGAAACTGTTTCTTGTCATTATTTATATTAAGAAATATATTTATTGATTCTAAAATTTTATTATTAGATTCAAAGTCAAACTCGGATTTTTATAATTCCTGTTCGTAATATTTACCTTCTATTCTCTCACCATTAATATCTTCTATCTTATATGTTAGTGGTTGTGTGTTCAAAACTTCATTAATTTTAAATAGTTCTCTATTCCAATTAGAAGTGTAACCTTTAGAAAAGATATTACGTTTATCTGCATTTCAAACACAATCACCGACTTTAAATTTTAGTGTTGCTTTGGTAGATTTAACATAGTATTTAACTTTATCAGGGTTATTAGAAGCATCAACTGGTGTCATAGTAATTGTTGAATAAATGTTGTTTTTATATGTTATGACTGCATCATTTAGTATATTTACCCAATTACCATCACCATTGATGAACATTGGTTTGTTAATTATATGTAATAATGCTCTATAAAAGCTCTCTATAAACACAGCCTTTAAATCACTATAAGTAGAATATAGTTTTGTTTCATATTCTTTAAGTAAAGATTCAAATGTTTTATTGTAAAATTCACTACCGCTATCTACCCATAACTTTTCTGGTTTTCGACTTTCAGAACCACCATGTGGACCTTCTGATAGGATTTTTTTAAAACCATTAGTTATAGATAAACCAGATTTTTTCTTTGTTTCATCTTTATATAATGGTTTTATTCTTTCTCTTCTAAACTTTGTTATTTGAGGACTGAATACTTCTTTAGCTAATAGTTGTTGTTGTTGTTGTTGTTGTTGTTGTTGTTGTTTTTACATCATTATTTATTTACCATAGTTAAAAACAAAATTATCTAGTTACTCTTGATTAATAATATTCATAGATAATAATTGATTAGATACATCTAGCATTTCATCATATAATCCATCATGACCAGTTTTTGTTTCCACTATTAATAATTCTCATCTTTCTATTAAGTTATTTGGGTCGGCTTTGCTAAGATATGATTATCAGTCTCATAATCAGTTTCTTCCTCCTCCTCTTCTTCTTCTTCTTCTTTTTCCTCTTCTTCTACTATCCCTTGTTCATAATCACTAGAATCACGACAATATATTTCCTCTTCACTGGAGGTTGGTATTGATATAACATGAGAAGTGACTCCGCCGATATTAGAAAGCATTCTTCTTATAACTTTCGATCTATTACTTTTAAAATCTCCTCTTTGTTTATAACCGATATCCCTTAGAAATTGTTTTATTTTGTTTTCATCACCTTTTATGTTCTTTCGGTTACATATTTATTAGTAATAAACAGAGCAAAACCCTTACTCATAGATTTAACATGGTATTGATATAACATGGTATTGAAATTGTTTTATTTTGTTTTCATCACCTTTCATGTTCTTTCGGTTACATATTTATTAGTAATAAATAGAGCAAAACCCTTACTCATAGATTTAACATGGTATTGATATAACATGAGAAGTGACTCCGCCGATATTAGAAAGCATTCTTCTTATAACTTTCGATCTATTACTTTTAAAATCTCCTCTTTGTTTATAACCGATATCCCTTAGAAATTGTTTTATTTTGTTTTCATCACCTTTTATGTTCTTTCGGTTACATATTTATTAGTAATAAATATAGAGCAAAACCCTTACTCATAGATTTTACCATTCATTTTTATACCATCAGGGACTAGGGATACATCTATAAAATTTATTTAAATTTGTTTGAATTTGGATCAACTGATATTAATTCGAAATATTTATTTGTTTGTTTACCAACTTCTATCAAAACAGCAATCATATCATTGTCTACAGTAAATGTTTTACCTCTATCATCTTTTAATGTTACAGCTCGGTCATCGTGAGAGTTGCTTTGTTGTTGGGGGTCTAAAGCTCTTAAAACATTTGTGTTATAGGCTAATGCTTCTAATGTTTGGTTTTGAAGAGTCTGCCATGCTTCGCTGTTTGTATTTGAAGTTTTAGTTAAAGGATCAAATAAATCTTCCATGTCACCATAATATTCTTGTTGTCTTAATTTTTTTTCTAATCTATTTCTTCTGATTTGTTTTTCTAGATTATTTAACTTTATAAGTGATTCTAGTTTAGTCATTTTTTATAACTATAATAAATCATTATATAGTGTAATTGCAGCAAGGATTAACTTTCTATCATCTTTAATGGTTAGCTCTTTAATATTATTTATTAGTAGGTCTTTGTCTCCATCTTATGATCTGCGAAGCAGTTTCACTGATGCGTTCTTAATCGGGGAACCCGTTTCGCAGATTTTATTTATTAAATCTTTTTTGAATAGATATAGATTCTCATCATGAGGACAGCTTTTAATGTTATTTACATAAAATCTTTTATCAACAAATGTGTTTAGACTAATGTTACTTGTTTTTGTTGTTGTCAAGTTATCACCAACTTTTTGTATTCTACATTCATCTACAGTTCTCTCTGTGATGTACATTAGTGCATTATAATATTCTTCGTGTTTAGCATTGTTATAATTCTTTATTCCTTTCTCTTTAGTCTTATTGGGGTAATCTTTAAAGCTATATGTCTTTGGTGTTAGTGCCACAAACTCTTCTATTACTCTACTTCCCATTCCAAGTCTGAATTTACCAGGGACTTTATTGTTTGTTTTAATTGGAGGTTCGAGATTGGATAGGTCCATGTGTTCATTGAAGACATTACCCTCGCTAAAACTTAATACAAAACTATCAGTATCCATATAACGGAGTTGTAGATCTTTAAGAGATGGTTGAAGAATATTATAGAATAAATCATACATGTGTAATTTACTTATTTCTAAGATAGTAACACCTACGTATACTGGAGAATCATATTCTTTTTTTTTTTATATATTCAATTTGGCTATTATCCTTATATCTAGTTATATTCTTAAATGTTGGTTTACTTATACTTTTCATTATCTTTTCTTCATCACGTAAGAACTTACTTTGAGGGAAGTGTAGGGGATTCATGCACATTCTTCCATATTGGGAGTTCTTCATTAATATCCTTACAACCTTCTCTGCTTCAATTTTAACTGTTGCTCTTTTATTTGTATTGTTTTGTTTATAATCTCTAAATATATAATCTTGTTTAAATTTAATTACTCTATGTATTTTTGTTACTTTTACTCCCATCTTTATATAGAACTTTAACATCCTATAATGAACTATGTATTCTGTTTTGTTGTTTTGGTCTAAGATTAAATTCTCTGTTTTTGTTTTGCCTTTCTCTCTTTCTCGGTATCCCAATTCACTATCATTTATCTTTCTTTTATCGGGCATTAATGCTAGTTGCTCTGTTCTATCTTTATATGTATCAGTATAAATAATATCGCAAACTATATAGTAACCATGACCACTATCATCTGGAGTATTTAAAATAGTATCAAGAGTAGTAGTAGTAGTAGTAGTAGTAGTAGTAGTAGTAGTAGTAGTAGTAGTAGTAGTAGTAGTAGTCGTAGTAGTAGTAGTAGTAGTAGTAGTAGTAGTAGTAGTAGTAGTAGTAGTAGTAGTAGTAGTAGTAGTAGTAGTAGTACTAGTAGTAGTAGTAGTAGAAGTAGTAGTAGTAGTAGTAGTACTCTAACGAAAAAGAAAGCGGGCTGGTTCGAAACACAAGATGGCCGGAAGCTCAGATTGAAAAGCTTAGCGGAGGCTAAGCCAGCGTTGGTAGCTTCACAACAACAATCTGCAGTAGCGGATTTAGAGTCGCTAGAAAATGAGAGTGGGTCAGCGGTGGCTGATCAAGAGTCCTTAAGATGTCAGAACTGTCAGCGGCAATTCAGTACAGTTACCGGACGCAAAGTGCACCAAACAAGATTCTGCAAAGCCGGTTTGTCAAAGAATGTCGTCGACAAGTCAAAGTTCGAGCAACTAGAGGCGAGCCTCACCTGTGACAAGTGTGAAAGGAAGTTCAAAACAGTCAATGGCCGAAAAGTTCACCAATCGAGATACTGTGGCAAACCTAAAGCAGCTGCCACACGCGTGTTTTCCTGCAAAGTACAAGATGTTATCGGAAACGAGTTTGAAAACATAGAAGCGTTCAAGTATCTCGGATCATATGTCAGCCTCAAGCATGGAGACCTCCAGGAAGTCAATTGCAAACTTGCAGAAGGTAGACAACGGTTTGCTAACTTCCAAAATCTCTGGAAGAGCAAGCAGCTCAGCGTGCACCTCAAGTGCAATTTGTACAAAGCACTCGTTTTATCAGCCTTGCTGTACAGCTCAGAGACTTGGACTCTTTCGAAATTAATGGAGAGAAAACTTGAGAGTTTCCACTGTGGTTGTCTTCGGAGAATTCTACGTGTGTCATATCTGGAGAAAGCAACGAACGATGAAATTATGTCAAGATCGCGAATGCCCCAACTATCCACGATGATCATGCTCAAACGGATAAAATGGTACGGTCACATCCAGAGAATGGAACCAGGAAGATTAGCCCGCAGTGCCTTCGATTGGGACCCGCCCGATCAATACGCCCATGCCAGACGCGCTCCTGGGGGGCAACGGAAAACGTGGATGAGTCAAATCGAAGGAGACTGTGTACGAAACAAAGTATCGTTCACCAGATTGCAGGAGAAAGCAGCAACCGGGTCAAAGAATGCCTTCAACAATTTCGTCGTACAGCACTTCACAGAATAACCAAACAAATAACCCTTCTTGTTTTGTTTGTATTTGTATTTGTATTTGTATTTGTTGCCAACCGTGCCTTTATTTCATATTTGGAATTAAAGTGTTGAAACAGTAGTAGTAGTAGTAGTAGTAGTAGTAGTAGTAGTAGTAGTAGTAGTACTAGTACTAGTAGTAGTACTAGTACTAGTACTAGTACTAGTACTAGTAGTACTAGTAGTACTAGTACTAGTAGTACTAGTACTAGTAGTAGTAGTAGTAGTAGTAGTAGTAGTAGTACTAATACTAGTACTACTACTAGTAGTAGTAGTAGTTTCCAGCTTCAAACATAGGGAGCGTATTTGTGTCATCGGTGACCTCAATGCAGAGCCTGGACACCAGTTGAATGACACCATGAGCTGCAGAGGCCCGTTTGGAATGGGTGAAGAAAATGAAAACTCGGAAAAGTTGTTATCATTTTGCACTTCACACAAATTGCTCGTAGGTGGTACATGGTTGCAGCATCGACAAGTGCATCGGTACACCTACAACCCTCCCGATCCGAGTTGTCGAAAAAAGATGCTGGATCACATTCTGTTTGCAGAGAGATACAGAGGATGTCTGACGAATGTGAGGACCAGAAGAGGGAAAACCACAATTACCGATCATGAACTGGTCATTGCGGAAGTATCTATGAAACTTTTGTCTAAAAAGCCATGTTTCACGCCCAGAATCAGTTCTGCAAAGCTGCAAGATGAAACAACGCGTGACTTATTCACGCAAGAGTTCAAGTTACATCTTGATAAGAGCGGCGATTTCGAGAATACAGAGCAGTCTTGGGACAATTTTCGAAAAGCCCTGAACCAAGCAGCAGTGAAATGCCTCCTTCCGGACAAGCGAGTGAACAAACCTTGGATTTCTCCAGATTCTCTGGAACTTATCCGGAAACGAGCTGATCTACAGTTGAAGAAACACAGCAGCGCGGTGGCGTTGTTAGAGTTCACAAACTGCTGTAAGGAAGTCAGAAAAGCTCTACGTGCAGACAAACGGGCATGGCTTGAACGCAAAGGCCAAGAAGTGCAGAGCTTTGCGGACAGAGGCAACTTGAAGGAGGTTTTTGGGGCATCACAGCAGATTTGCCGAAACTGGAGTCCCCAGTTGACCAAATTAGTTTCAAGCACTGGCGTCAACTTACGGACGAAAGAGAAACGACTTGAACGCTGGACGGAACATTTTAGTCAACTCCTCAATCCCTCAACATAAGAAGCAGCTGAAAGCTTGTCGATTGACCTGAGCCCAATTCGATTTGAAGAAGTGCTTGAAGCTGTCCGCAGGTTGAAGAATGGCAAGGCAAGTGGACCCGATAACATTTCCTGTGAGATGTTGAAAGCACACAAGGGTATTGTCGAGTGGCTCTGGGACATCATAGATAAGTGTTGGCTGACGGAAGTTCTGCCCGATGACTGGAAGGTAGCAGAAATTGTCCCATTATACAAGAGTAAAGGAAAGAGGTCAGAGTGTTCGAACCACCGAGGGATCTCTCTATTGTCAGTACCAGGCAAAGTGTTCGCTTCCGTTATTAATAGAGAAATCAATGGCGTTTCAATTGGATATTAGCTTTTGTTTCATAGACTTTCGAGCGGCATTCGATTCTGTCGATCGTGAGCAGATGTACCAGATAATGAAACACTATGGTCTTCCGCAAAAAGTGATAAACATCATAAGAAACAGCTATGATGGATTCAAATGTCGAGTCAAAGCCGAAGGTGAGAAAGGACGCTTATTTGATGTCAGAACGGGCGTTAGGCAGGGTGATGTGTGTTCCCCAATCCTATTCGGCCTTGTCATCAACTACATTTTGGCTAACTCGGTGTATGGAGGATTAGACATTGGGAGATTGGTGGCTGACTTAGATTTTGCTGATGATGTTGCTCTCATGGGGGTCTCAGACAGTGAGGTGCAAGAAAACCTACATCGAATCGAGGCCCTTGCGGAAGCCGCTGGTCTGAAGATTAATGTGGCCAAAACAAAGAATATGGGCGTAAAATGCGACAGCGCAAATGTTGTTGCAGTGCCTAGTATCCAACAGAACGTGGAGATACTCACTGGAACACATAAAGGCAAACTAGGACTCCTGGCAGAGACATCTAGCCAGTCACGACTAACCATCAGCACGGAGGTGCTGCTGGGAACGAAAAAGAAAGCGGGCTGGTTCGAAACACAAGATGGCCGGAAGCTAAGATTGAAAAGCTTAGCGGAGGCTAAGCCAGCGTTGGTAGCTTCACAACAACAATCTGCGGTAGCAGATTCAGAGTCGCTAGAAAATGAGAGTCGGTCAGTGGTGGCTGACCAAGAGTCTTTAAGATGTCAGAATTGTCAGCGGCAATTCAGTACAGTTACCGGACGCAAAGTGCACCAAACAAGATTCTGCAAAGCCGGTTTGTCAAAGAATGTCGTCGAGAAGTCAAAGTTCGAGCAACTAGAGGCGAGCCTTACCTGTGACAAGTGTGAAAGAAAGTTCAAAACAGTCAATGGCCGAAAAGTTCACCAATCGAGATACTGTGGCAAACCTAAAGCAGTTGCCACACGCGTGTTTTCCTGCAAAGTACAAGATGTTCTCGGAAACGAGTTGGAAAACATGGAAGCGTTCAAGTATCTCGGATCATATGTCAGCCTCAAGCATGGAGACCTGCAGGAAGTCAATTGCAAACTTGCAGAAGGTAGACAACGGTTTGCTAACTTCCAAAATCTCTGGAAGAGCAAGCAGCTCAGCGTGCACCTCAAGTGCAATTTGTACAAAGCACTCGTTTTATCAGCCGTGCTGTACAGCTCAGAGACTTGGACTCTTTCGAAATTAATGGAGAGAAAACTTGAGAGTTTCCACTGTGGTTGTCTTCGGAGAATTCTACGTGTGTCATATCTGGAGAAAACAACGAACGAAGAAATTATGTCAAGATCACGAATGTCCCAACTATCCACGATGATCATGCTCAAACGGATAAAATGGTACGGACACATCCAGAGAATGGAACCAGGAAGATTAGCCCGCAGTGCCTTCGATTGGGACCCGCCCGATCAATACGTCCATGCTAGACGCGCTCCTGGGGGGCAACGGAAAACGTGGATGAGTCAAATCGAAGGAGACTGTGTACGAAACAAAGTATCGTTCACCAGATTGCAGGAGAAAGCAGCAACCGGGTCAAAGAATGCCTTCAACAATTTCGTCGTACAGCACTTCACAGAATAACCAAACAAATAACTCTTCTTGTTTTGTTTGTATTTGTTGCCAACCGTGCCTTTATTTCATATTTGGAATTAAAGTGTTGAAACAGTAGTAGTAGTAGTAGTAGTAGTAGTAGTAGTAGTAGTAGTAGTAGTAGTAGTAGTAGTAGTAGTAGTAGTAGTGGTAGTAGTAGTAGTAGTAGTAGTAGTAGTAGTAGTAGTAGTAGTAGTAGTAGTAGTAGTAGTAGTAGTAGTAGTAGTAGTAGTAGTAGTAGTAGTAGTAGTAGTAGTAGTAGTAGTAGTAGTAGTAGTAAACTGGAAGTCCTTATAAGGTAGCTTTTGCATCATTGCATTGCCATATAGGTTGTTTGCATCAATGTACCAGATATTTCTGTTATGGGACTTCATCCCTGTTACACCATTGTTGACTATCCTATCACCCATTATACCACTTATACCACCTCTCTTTGCCTCAACGAAATCATCCAGCATTTGTTTATCTTGTAATAAATCTAATGTTACACCGCTTGACGTTAACCAACAATCAAAACTATAGCCTGGCAGTTTTACATAGTGTAGGGGATTGAGCTTGAATTCTTTCTTAATTAGTTTAACATATTCATTCATGCAGTAGTCTATTATTTCCACATCATTTTGTAAATACTCTATAGTTAGATCTTTACCAGTTTTATGACTGTTGTCTTTATTAAAGATATCTACTTCTTCTTGTGTTGGTAATTTATTCGAGAGAGAGGATTTGAAGTTTTCTATTTTTAGATTTTCTATAACTTCATCATACGAGTCCAAACCAATGTTTTCATATGGATATAATGTTTTATCTTTATATCCGTATATCTTCGCCATTTGGTCTAAAGGCATAGCTAAGAAGTTATAACTATCTAAGAATTTGAGACAACCGATGCTAAACATCTTAGACTTACCAGCAGCTAGTGGTATGTTATCTACTTTTCTTTTATCATTATTCTGTTTAAAGAGTTCACTATATAGTAGATTGAAATCATAACCAGAGCCATTATGGAATATTATGGGAATGAAGTTTTGCTGTTTGTACCTCAGATTACATATTCTACATGCTGGTCCTCTATATATACCAGTTTCATGACAATGATCTCTTACCTTATTAATACATGTTTTACTGCAGATATGACAAGGGTTATTAGTTTCATGATGTAATTTATCTTCTTCATTAAATATAATTTGTTTGTTGCGCTTGAAGTTATTCTCAGTTTCTATTTCTAATAGATCTCCAGCAAATCTTTTGATACAATCAAGAACGAAATAGTATTTCAAACTACACTACCAGATGTCACCCACGTTTACTGATTTGTGTTCAGCTATTACATACTTACAGTCATTAGTCGCGACTTCAACAATGCAACATTTTATATCAGCAGTTATAATATTTTTTTTATTCTGACTTTTGTGTTCATTTATAAAGTAATTTTCTTCTTCTTGGGACAAACAACCTCGGTTTGGAAAGAGTTGTTACATTTATGTTTGTTGTATTTAATTTGTGAATCAAACCAATATGTACATCTATCACAATAATAACATTTAATGTTATTTTTATTTGGTCGATCTAACAAGGTTTCTATGTTTTTAACTAGAGCACAGTGTTCTGTTAGCCCATTCCCCCAAACCAATATTCTGAAATCTTCTCTATCTTTATCAAAATCATCCACTGGCTTAAACAATTCTACTTTGCCCCCACCACAAGGTGTGTATACCCAAATATTAAAATTGTACAATTTCTGTATTCTCATTATATAAGCAAAATCATCTTCATCTCGTTGTCGTGCGTCAATTAGATTATTTACATATTTACTCTCGCGTATTGCATTATTGAGAAAGCCACTTCGCGGATCGATAGCAGGATATAGCCAAGCAGTACTAGCAAGTTGCAAGCAGTTATATTTGGAATTGCGTATATTCAATATTGATTTAGAGTTTTTGAGATCGGGGGTTAAATCTATATAACTACCAATAGATGCTTTAGTTGGTTCAATATTTATCCGAATACTTCTTAATCCGAGAAACTCAAAGTCATAGTCATAACCCTCATATATTTCGTTTTCAAAGTTTAACCATTGAGTGAAGTCTCCATTTTCATATATTGCGTTATTAATAATATAGTCAGTGTTGAAAAATATTTTTGTAGTTTTAACTTTTTCTTTGGATCTCTTTTTGTACTCACACTCAGCTGTGATCTTATATTTAAAACTCTTAATTTTTCTATACTGGTAACAGTTTTTAACTTCTTCTGCAGAGTTATTAATGGCTTCGTCTATGTCTTCAATGTAATTTCCAGCTTTATCAGTAATATAAAATTCTCTCATGTTCTGGCTAGAGTTTATGTCAAAGTATTCTGTGTTTTCTAGGTACTTGCGATAATGGCTATATGAATGAGTAGTTAGCGCTATTTTATTCCTAAATTTTTCATGACATTCTTTACACTCGTACTTAATTCTGGTGTAGATTTTATTATCATCATGGGTCTCTGACCATCCGCGAAGCGGTTTCACCGATGTTTCACTGTCAGTTTTAGTGCTAGCTTTATTTTCAGTTTTAGTTTTAATAATATCCTTAGTATTATCTCTAGGTTTGAGAATATAATCATCCTCTTCTTGATTATACACCCTCTCCAAGAATTCATCGCTGAAGCCGCTTTGCGGATCTTTCACTTCATACTCATACTCCTTTCTCGTCCTGTTTAAGTGTCCATCACTTAAATTGTGTTTGACAAATTGTTTCCTTGTTTCAAAGGCCAATTCACAAATATAAAAAAACTTTAGACATTTTTATTTTTATAGACAAAAAATTCATTTTTGAAAACATACAAATTAAAAATGTCTACATCAGTAAAGTGTGGTGGTTGTAAAGATAAATCATGGAAAAAATGTTGTGATAAATGTTTAGATAGTTTATTTGAATGATATATCTTTAAGGGTTACTTTAAGAATAGAGATTATATTAATCATATGAATATACATTATAATGATCCTAGTCTATATATAACTTGTATTACGTGTAATGAAAATCAACATATAAGCGGATTTAGATTTAAAAATTTCAAGTGCAGATTATGTATTTATTTACATAGATATAGATATACACATACCAAAGATAGATTCGAGGAATATGCTGAAAGATTTGACATAAAAGTGTGAGAAAACGAAAAAGTGGTGAATTTGCAAACGAGCTTATTGTTATTATTTTCTAGAATTAAGCCATTTCATAATTTAATGATAGACTTAGAGTAAATATGTGGTAGTGGATAAAACAAGGAAACCAACAAGCAGGAAAATTGGGCCCGATTCGACATGCGCGATTAGCGTTAGATACCAATTTTATTGCATTAAATTTTTTTACTAAATTAGGAATTAGATATTTGTGATGGAACTCACAACCGTATACTAATCCCATTTGAAGACACTCTTATTAACCATTTTATAACAAGCACCCCTAAGCTTGAGAAAAATATACAGATTTTGTGATAGCCTATAAATGTCGTTTCTTCCATAGACTAAATCGGAATATGATTTTGCAGGGCAAAATCGCTTTGACTAATTATAGAGTGAATATCGCCAGACCAATCCAATTAAAAAGTCTGTCACTTTGCGGAAGACGCCGAGCAGAACTGAGAATTGAACTGAACCACTGCACGCCATTTGCAAATTTTAGAAGAGTGAAGTTACTACGGAGACGCAACACAAAAAAGATTTTCAATGGGCGGGAATCATGAACTGAGACTCGAGTCTGCATCGCTAGTCTACATTGCTAAAATAGAGGTTAAGAACTCCGACTAACTACGACGTCTGAATTAAAATTACTGCATCAAATGATATTTTACATTTTTCAGGTGACATTTCCCCTAGTTGTCGATTAAATTTTTCATATGTAGTTAATGTAAAAAATTTTTTAAATGCATTTTTTTCAGAAAAGTAATAAATACTTTTCAGTTAAATAAAATCACCAGTTGTTGCACTGTCCTATATAATAAGATAAAAGTTCTTTATTTTCAAGCAAAACGAAGGGACGCCCCTTTCTTCTGCTGAAAAACTAAACCAATCTATCTTATTATCTCTTAATGTTTGCCTAAGATTTCAGTTGGATTCTGTTGGAAACGTACAATTCTTCGGATGAATTCATACAAAGTTGGATTAGGTTCCTTCAATGTAAACCCGAGTCGATTAACTCTGTCTTGCAAGATCTTGCAAGAATAACTCTGTCTTGTAAGATCTTATAAGATTAACTTCTGTTTTCGACTCGGGAAATAACGTGCAACTTTTCAACTTATGATTCGGGTTTTGCTTATGTGCGCGCCGCTCTTCCAATTTTTCCAATAAAATTACTAAACACAGAAGTCAGATTTTTTCAGGTAAAAGAGTGCAAAATAATAATTAGAAAAGCACCGTATAATTTTTCGCATACAGCTCACCCAGATTTCTGAGACAAAGGGCTCCAATAGACAAAAAACGATCAGAAAAAATGAACTACTTGAACATTTTACGTCAATATTTATTCGGATTTTAATAATTGGAGAATTTGTGTGCTATCAATCAAATAATTTAGATACAGATCAGTTGAATGCGATGGGCCATTTCTTAAGAGGAAGAGTACTTTAGCGATGTTTTCATGTCTACTTATTTATGTATTTACGCAGCGGAATGTTTGATTGACAAAAACTTAAATCGAGCAAAAAATTAATGCTGATTGTTTTCATGCTGCTTCATTCGTCAAATTAATTTGATTAAGAAAATTAAATTGATTGACAAAAAGACTCTTTAATTAAAGTTTTAAGAACCAAAATTATACGGACAGATTTCAGTGGGGGCAATCTTACTTGAAGTTGTTCAAACGTCTTAACTATTTCAATCCAATTATAAATAGTCACTTTTAGAATCATTTTGGCCAGATGTATGTTTGATTAATTTGATAAATAATGGCCATGATTCGGTTCTTAATTTTGTTGATAATTGGGTTGGAAATTGTTGACAGACAACCTAAAGTTGCAGGGTTAATAATTCCAGAGTATACGCAGTTCTCTTTCCAATTACCATCTGGTGATCCAAAATTTTGCCAACTTCTACGGGCACCCAGTGTTCCATTCTTTCCAAGCCAAGAGTTATTTTTTCAGTTCTGTAAAAACGGATACATTACTTTAGCTGGTGTTGGCAATTTTCCTCTATTCCGGACTCTGGCTGAAATTGAATCTTATTTTTCCCAAATCGAAACTGTGATTGTTGCTCCTGGGTTTATTGAAGACCCGTTGGTCTCGTCTCAGCGTGCAAGGGAAAGAAGGCAAGCCGAGGATTATTTCACCCAGGTTCTCGTCCAGTTCACAGACATACCATCAATGGAACCCTTTCAAAATTTGCTGCCTGGTGTTACACCCACAAGGGGCTTCTTTTTCAAATGGACGTCGTTTCAATTTGTGGAAGCAGGCAAAAGACGAAAACGACGTCAGGTTAATCCAATAACGAATACTCCAACGGGTGCGGGGGGGGGGGAGGGTATCCGGAAATTTTACTTATTATTTCTAATCACCCCCACTTTCCAGCGGAAACCTATTATTATATTGCCCGCTTTTCCCACTTGGATTGTTGCATCGACATTTTCCCCGGATTTTCTGTAAAAATTTGGCAAGATCTCACAAGGGAAGAATTTTAGAATGGGAAAAAAGTTAGGAAAAATCAAAAAGTTGATAATGTTGAGACATTTTTATTTTGAAAAAAAGGAAAAAGTCTCTTAAAATTACAATTAATACCTGCTGAAAGAAAATTATTATGTATAAAGTTTTAAAAAAAGTAGAAAACGCTGAAATTAGAAAATGCAAACCTTTTGAAGCGAGTTATACATCACTCTCCAAAATAATTGCACTTTCTTCTTTCAGAAATAAATTTTCGCCAATATACGTAATTAGCTTGACTGAGCCATAGGCTCTACTACCTGTAATAAAGACAAAAAAACTGCTTAAAATTTTTGACCTAAATGGTTAAAAATTTGTATGGATTGACTCTCTGGTCTTATTTGTTTGTTTAGTTGAATACTGTTGAAAATGAGTACAGAGTGGCACTCGTGTGTGGATCTGATGGTGGGAGATATAGATGCTATCTCATACTCGAATACATCTCTCTCAACAATGTCGGATCTCCTCCTAACTACATGACTGTCGCTGCTAGAACTACAACTGGTTAGATGCAATATATATACAAAAACCTAAGTACATCTGAAGGTTTTAGTGAGAAAAGAGTCAAAACATCAATCAAAGCAATATTTTGAGTTCATTTCAGTGAACCATCTTTAAGCTTTCACAGCAGTGACGCATCATTATCCTCAATTCTAACATCTGGTCGATCGTTTGTTCTCATACAATTTTCTAACAATGTCTGAGTTAATTTCAATCTAAACTTAAGACATTTCATTCCCAAACTCCATACCCCATCTTCAACACCTTTTGTTTTATAGTCAAATCGACTTTTCTATCGAAAAAAAATTTAAAACAACAAACTAAACAAAAATTAGAATATTCAGCCATATTTGGCATCTAACAAGCAATCTGGGTCCATGTAACTGCAAAACATAAATGCAAGCCTGTCAATTTTTCTAATTCTTTGTTTTTATTATCAACAAAACGGATTCCATTTCTTCAAATAAGCCGAAAATTCATTTCATAACGCTGCAGAGGTTTATCCAAATCGTCACGGGCAAATCTGCTCAATCTGCGTATCCCTTATACGTTTCTCTTATGCTAATGCATTGATAATACAACAAAATTTATAGAGAGAAACTTTAGCAAAATTGACCAAAACTGAAAGGAATTACGAAACCCGTGTTCGCAAAACTATTCAAATTTTAAGCGCGGACTTGAGATTAAAGCTGTATACCCTATTTTGCGCAAGCTATGTTTAATAATTTTACTCGGTTTAGTTGTATTTTTTTGCACTCAGCGTAACTCGTTTCCACGCTGATTCCATCTAAATGTTGCATTGAATGTATCCATGAACCACAGTGGTGCCTAACTTTAAGAGTCGTTAAAAGTTTTAAAAACTGATAGGCTTTAAAAGTGATTAAAATTTGTTTAAAAGGTTAATATTATATCCTATAGATCTCAAACTTACCACAATGTTTATCCTTGTTTTGATGTATAGCTCAGAAAAGGGGAATTGACATCACGACACACTTCTAACGTTGTTTTTTTAGTTGAAGGATTTTTCGGGGGAAAAATTCAACTATAGCGGCGAAAATTTGATGCCCATTTGATACAATAAGGGTTACCCATAAACCATATCGGGCTCATACTTATTACAATGCTTTTGTTTGTTCTGAAATTTAGGTCCGGAAATGGAATTGATATCAGCACACAATCTCAGGTTTTTTATTGTTTCGAGATATGTTTCGAAAAAATATATATTGGCTAATCTTTGATATTCTTTTATAACGACAAAATTTTTAAGACAACATATAGGGCTAAGATTTTGAACATGTTTTTTGGTTGTTTTTAAACGTAGGTGAGAAAATTTTTTTCTGAGTGATTTAAAAAAAAAACAATTATACTAGCTCAGATTTCATATTATTCTGATACGGTAAAATGAATAATTTTTTTAAACTAGTCTTTTACAGGCATCATCATGAAAAAGAAAGAGGGCTATAAAGGTGTCTAAAAGTCTAATATATTATAAACAAGGAACATATATGGAAATAAGCTTATGTAGAGGCAAGGTTTGTTTACAATGGTTTCACCAACAATTGTCGAACCAATTTCTCCGCATTGGTGATAAGATTGGTAATTTCATTTAAGACCTATTTTGTATATTATTTTACATCACTCTCTCATGCTCAACTAAAAAAGCCTGAAATCACCTTTACATGCTCAACAGTCCACCATATTATTAATTTGGATGAAAAGGACATATTGCAGATTAGCATTTACGGTTATCGTGGCCTTTTAGAAGTTTGTTATAAATAAAATTAATCTCAAGTATTTTGACCACAAATAATTTCAGTAAGTTTCAAAGCGTTATCAAATGCAACCCAATTCTATTCTGATTGTTAATCACTTTTTCTCCAGTTTTTCTTAGGTGTTTTCTTATGTAATCTCATTTTGCATGTTGTTTTAAATTTATCCACTAAATGACAGATTTTATAGCTACTTCTGTTGTTCTGTATTAACGTTATTTTGTAAACAAATAGAAAACTAGGAAAAGTCAGCTGACTATCATTATAGGTTCACAATAAGTGAAAAAAAATTTAAAAGCTAAATAAAATATAGCCCTTTAAAAAAAATTATTCAGAGCGGAGATTTGACTTTAGCTTATTAGGCGTGACTATTTCCTTTGATTGATCTAAAAATTTTCCCTACACAACAAATAAAGTCTGACCTTTGGCTGCCTCATATTTTTGTAGATAAAGATAATGTTAATCGCTCATGCTTAAATTGGCGAAAGTTCAAATTGCGTAACGAAAAAAAAGCAGGGTTTGATGACTTTTTTCCATTATTCCATCAATGCCATGCACGATACATCAAAATAAAGAAACAATAACGATTTTAACCTTATAGTATAACCGGTAATAGTTTGAAATTCAGAGGCTTGGTCTTTGGCATAAATATTTTCAGAAAGTTTTTGAATTTCCGGAAAGTTTTACCAGTTTTTTTACCTCCTGCCGATGCAAAGTTTGGCGAGAATCAGAGTAAAAAAAATTTTCTGGGCTTGATAAAAATTTTTATCATTAGCAGAGTTCAACGTAACAGCAAATAACAGAAACCCTAACTACGTAAATTAGTATATTTAAACTCAAAAACTGTCGTTCTCTGAAAACTGGCTTTTTTTCTCAAGATATTAGTTCCTAATTTTTCCTGCCTTATAATTGAGAAGTTGTTAATTCAAATTTTCGAGAAATTGAAAAACTTCCATTCTACAAAACGGTCACACTTTATCAAATGTTGAATTTAGTCTTAAAAGATGGAATGTTTATGATTCAAGAAGATTTTAAAAATAATGTATTTCTGATCGACAATTAGGTCAAATCGTATTTTAATCAGATTTTAGTAGGCTATAGTACCAATTGAACAAATAATCTGGGAAGATGTTGCTATTTCGTCTAAAACTGGCCCATTTACCTCACTTTGAATTCCCGGAAAGAATTATTCGTTTATCGCATATCATTTTTCAAACTGGTCCTGTCATTGTTAGCCTAGCCGTAGTAACTTTTACAATCCCTTTCTAGATCCTTATTAAAATGTCCGGCAGCATTTGTCACAGACATTGATGCCAGTTAATTAGTTGTCATTTGTGCACTATTTTGTATCTCTGCCCACTGCTGAAACTACATGGTCGAGAAAAAAGTCATGCAAGTATTCAGCAATAACAACATCAGAAATCATCAAGAACTGTTGATCTCAAACTGAAAAAACTGAAAATTCAAAACTGATTTATTTACAGAAACCATTTCATCCCACTGTTAATTCAACAACAAAATCAATCTCCCAGTGATCGTAAGGCGGCCAATGCACCGATCTGGTGCCCCAAGTTGAGTGGCCGATTGCTACACAAACAACACAGAACGTTAAATAAACTACACAAAAATTCATCCCAACCAATCCCTTCCGTGGCAACATACTATCGCCCAACCCAACAAGATTTTGGTATTTGGGACTTACTTGATTTCATTTCTCTTGTATCATTTCACGGTGATGATTTGCAGTAACTTCTCAGCGTTTTTTCTTGCACCTAGAGAACTTTTCTCCGTAAAAAATTGAGCTCAAAATTTAAATTTCAATCATACGTTTCATTGCCCTGACAGCGCAATAAAACTTTTCTGTCATGAAACGCGCTTTTTCATACCGTTTGGCTCAGCAACAAAATTTTCTCCTGATTTCTACCAAATGTTTGGTAGATATTGTTCTGTTATTGGCAATGGGTGGTATTCGCATTTATTTGGTTAACTCTGATATGGTTTGGTAAGGTTTGGTAAATTTCGTAAGGTCAGACGAGTTTCATCAACGTTTGTTAAGGTACTGTACGGTTTGGAAGGGTTTAGCGTGGTTTTGTGAATTTCAGTTAGGCTTAGTAAGGTTTGGTATGACCAGGTGGTGTTTGATAGGATGCGGTAACGTTTAGCAAGGATTGATAAGGTTGATTAAGTGTTGGGCCGAAATGTTTTGTAAGTATTTGTAAACCGGTGAATACTTAAACACTTTCTGGCCTATTGACTCTTAGATGAAAATGCTACTTACAGAGGATTAATTGGTTTGGATGCTTGAGCTCTCTTGGAGCAAACAGAGCATTGATGATTCTTCCTCGGACGGCAATTTCATCAGTGGTTTAACGTCAATTAGGGTCTCCAAATTTTAGACCATCTCAAATCTGAAACTATTACTTGAAAACAAAACCGTATCTTGCGTCAATTTTAATATTTCAGGATTCGAATTAAGTTACCAAACTCAACCTCCAGATTCTCACAAATTTATTTTTAAAAAAGGACCGAAGCTTTCCGCAAAATTAGCAAAGAAGCCCAAAATGTTGAACAGAGCAATGTTTTGTCACACTCTTCGAGGATAACATTTGATAGCAGTAGCAGTAACACAGCTTATCTTAGTAATACAGTGACCTCCACATTTTTCTCAGCGTCTGTTGGGAATAAAATGCAAAGTCAACTTGCTTCATTGGATTCTGTACCTCAGCTCATTTCACCCCCGGCTAAAGTGGAATCCAATGTTAGCTTCTCAACTACTGCATCGTCTGAAAATCTTGTTCACATTGTTTTTTCTCCGGAACCGTTTCCGGCGTAAAAAACAATAGTTCAGTCGAACGGGACACATCATTTCACATTCCGGACATTAATCATGGAGATTCCTGGCAAATCAACAATTCACAGATGCGTCAGCATCCGCTAAATTTGGTTCTGCTTCATATTAGAACCCCATCACCATGTAAAACTATTTCCAGATATCTATGTCAAAAAGAGCTTTCAAGATGGCAACCTGATTGAAGCGATTCCACTTTTTCTGCATGAAGCTATTTCCACTTTTCCTCAACCACAATGGATCTTTCGCCTATGGCATTATCCAAAAAGATTATCCATCTTCAGTTGCTTTTAACTGGAGAGGCAAAGTTTCCAATCCATGGATAACTCCCTAATATGTTGTAAACATAAAATTTAAGGGGTTGTTTGTTATATGACTATTGAGGTTGGGGGCTATTTTAATAAATGATCATTTTAAAAAAGTATATAAGGTAAACAATATGGCTTTTCTTACTCCGCTTGGTTTTGGTGAGGCCGAAATGAGTTTCAAGTGGCATTCAGACGCAAAATAATGCCAAAACCTGATTGCAGATAAGCACCATAACCCTCGACTATTAGCTTCATCATCTGAACGGTTATCATCACTGTCTACTTAACGGCAAATTTAGAAATTTGTTCTCATTCTAGCGAGTCTTGGCGGTGGTTTTTGAGCAACACTTAAGACACTTACTGATTTGTAAAGTTCACTTGCTGGTTTTTGTAAGCGTTTTTTATATTTCGTTTTTCGAATTCTGAAACTCTCCCAAATCGAGATTGGTTGATTACTTTGTAGGAATCTATCATATACTGACAGAAAAATTCATACAAACTTTTTATAACTTTTTATTACTACATTTTTTATTTACAAAAACCTATAGCAATGCGGCAGAACATTTGTTTCTCATGTAACAACTGCTACAATAATGATTTCCAAAAGGAATCTGACAAAGAATTGTTTTCTTAAAGGATCTGGTAAAAAATTGTTTTTCTCATAACCGATTGTCTTGCAGGAGGATCTAACGTACAAATTTTTATCTTGCTAAAATCTGCAAAAAAATTATCTAGTGGGAAAGTGGCAGAAATAATTCACATAGTAAAGTGCTATAAAAAGAACACATATTTTGTAACCGGGTTGCACGAAAAACATGGGCCGAAACAGAATTAATTGATCTAAAAAACACGAAAAACACTTTTCACTTTTTGAGATATATTTTTGTCGTTGTCAATTTTTGTCAATTTTTGATGCTCTATATAGGTTTTAAAAGCTTCCTAGATAGTCTTTCAAAATTCATCGTGTTCTACAATTGTTGACATCTTGAATAGCGTGAATAAAGTTAATGGAAAAGTGCATGTGCTTCTGCTGTAATATAGTACCTCTGTCTCCTTCAGGACAATCCTGGTACCATCGAGCCTCCGGAAGACCAGATGTGGGGTGTGTAATGATAAATGGAGGGAATCAAAACGCAAGCAGCTGGGTGTACGAACTGAGTACAGATTTGAATCAAGTACCCATCATTGAATACCTGCCTGAAGTGGTATGTTTTTGGGATCTATTCCGTTCGTGCCAACCCCCCCCCCCCCCCCAGCTTAGTGGGTGCATATTATCACATTATTTGCACTCCCAGACGCACGTGCCACATTTTTACATAATGATTTACTGAAGAATGGCACGTGTTCTGTAACTGGGGGGTGCATAACATACTGGGGGCACTAACGGAAAGGATCCGTTTTTTGAACTCAATTCGAGAACAGATGTCTTTGTTGAGATTTATAACTCAGGCTTAGGTCCCAGACCAAAATCACCTCCTATCAGACTGTCCCGCCCCGAAATGTCCTGTGATCTGATTGGTTCGCTTGAAATGACTTTTGGTCAGACCCCTACATATTAAAGCTCGTTAGCTGAAGATCGTATTGTAAGAAGAAATGACGGTGATGATTTCATGTTGTTTATCAATGATAACCAGAAGTTATAACCACTAGCACGGGTTGAAGAATTTTCTGATAATTATATAAAATATACGCTGCAAGGATTTCTCAAATATGTTTAGCGCCCAAATAATCACATAATAATGCGCTGAAAAGAACTGAAAATATGAAAGAATTGTTAAGAAGTGCTGAAGTTTTAAAAAAAGTTTTGCTCGTTTCAGCTAGTTTATGTCACTTTTTTCATACTTATCTCAATCCTAAACAGCGCTTTTTTGGAGTCATAGTAGTCTCCTTTACCAGTAGATCAATTTCAACAAAGTTCAGCGAATAAAAAATGCGCTAAAAGGGCGCGGAGACATCGACCCATTAAAAGGTTTAATGAAATGTTAATATTTGTATTATGATAGTAAAAAAATGATGAGTTACTTTGGAAAACTTTTTCCGACAATATTTCCTACTTTTCTTACAAAAAAATAAATCGGTTTAGAAGATGCATGCCAGAGTTATAGAAAAAATCTTGATATGAATTACTCTAATAGTTTGCAAACCGGAAAAAATGTTTAATAAACAGAGCAGTGAACAAATTCGCTGCAAATTTATTTTTTTAACTTTTTATTTGTGTTATCATGTATTCTGAAGTTTGTTACGAGGAAGTAATCCAATAGACATTGATAGAACTTAAAGTCTTGCATAAAAATTGCGAAACGTATTGTTTTATTCTTGAAAATCAAACCTAAGGTTTC
>NW_027450749.1:0-28490 GCF_964194025.1 Convolutriloba macropyga
CCTATCTAGACCATAAATAGATTAGGTTCAAGTGAGACCAAAAAAAATCATCCAGTGATTTTTTTTCATCAAAAAAAGTTTGATACTTGAAAATTTGTCGGTATTTTGTTTTTATTTTTTATCTTGTCGCTTATGCTCACTATCAAAATGTCTCCTCAAGTATCCGATGAAAACAGTGTGTTTCTTCTGTTTCTTTTTCAACTTTCATCTGAAATTATTGACAAAGAACCAATTTACCGTTGAAAACTTTCAGCATTTCGTACAATCTTACCGTCAATTTTGTTTTGTTTACTCAACTTGTTTGGTCACTACCTGCAAGTAATAAGTTCTTGTAGTGGTTTCATTTACCGCATAGCCATGTATTAATTACTGATTTAGAGCTCCAGTTACAATTTCTGAATATTAATAACGCCAGTTTTTTTCTAGCTTTGAAAATATGCTTTCCGTCTATTATCTACTCGTTTTGGCCGGATTTTCTGCATAATCACTGCTTTAGTGATAATAACTGTCAATTTGTTGAGCTTATGATTGACATTGAAGAATTTACAATTATGTTTGAAACAAAAAGTAGTTTTCTTTTTTTTCATTCTTGCCTGTTTGTTTTTATGTTTATTTTAGCTTCAGTTGTCTTGATACTATCTATCAATGAATACCATTGAATTGAAAATGTTGAAAGTCCGGTTATTAGCTAGGATTCTTTTATTTTAAAAAAGAAATCTTCTAAGTCTGTTTTTCGTCAGAAGCTGTCTATCATGATTTTAGTTACAACTATCGGATTTTGTCCACGCGTCAAAGAATCAAAGCATCTGTTTTGCTGAGTTCTTAAAACACCAAGAGAGTTTTCTGTCATCTGTGTGGGTAAATGAAGCAGTTGTTGAAGGCCTAATAAAGCGCCGAGGTTGCTAGGGATGAGATTTGAGTTGGATGTATCTGAGTGGTTTATGCAGCCTCTAGGGTGATGGGGCGTAAGTAGCGGTGGGTGTGCGCGTAGGGGAGTATAAATGAGGGTGTTGATTGATTAGAAGAATTCTTCTTAAAAAACTATTCATTCCTGAATGATGAGAGAGAGAACACAATGTTTTTTTATAGGGGTAGCTATCAATAATTTCACAATAAGTGTAAAAGAATTGTGTAGAAACACAAACTTTCTTATTTAAGCTTGACTGGTCACAGGTCATTTGAAATAAAATGCACGTCATGTGCTACCTTGTTGTATTGCAACCACTGATGATTCGGATATCAGAAAAATTTTCAGTAGACTTTTGATTAACTGTTATTTTAGACTTGTTTTTCGCAAATCCAATGGTATTGAAATGCTCTTCATTGATGCATCACTAAAGAAAGATTTAGAGGAAGCTGAAAAAGATGAAAATTTCCCTGAAAAATTATTTGGTTAATTTTCTTGTTAATACTTTAGCTGGTCGTAAGCAGTTTAAGCTGCTGCTGGGGGTCGTTTTCAATTTTATATCTATTGAAGGTAATACCTTAAAATTTTCAACTTCGTGAGCTGTCATATATCAATTACATTTTTTAATGTTTCTTAAACTTTCTGGTGAGTTACTTCTAGAAAAAAAAACAAAATTCAAAGCTTAATTTCGGTTTCTCCAAAGAAAGCACCAAAGTTGAACTGAAATTAAAGAGACACAAACCAGAGAACCCTAAATGACTAAAGAAAAGAAATTGAAGCAGCATTTTGAATACTGTGGAGGGAAGTACAGTTTGCACAGTTTCAGTAGCTTTGATACCAACAGCCATATTTTTCATAATTTTTTCACTCGTGTTTGAAAACAAAGCTGACCGTCTATGGTAACACCTAAATGTTTACACTAGTTCAATTTCTTTTACAATTGCTTGCATTACAGCTACAGTGTTGAACCCTTTGAATTGAAGCTGTTGAAAGTCGGGCTATTAGCTCAGATTTTTCTTAATTTTAAAAAGAAATTTTCTGCGTCTATTTGTTCGTCAGTAGCTGTCTATCATGATTTTAGTTACAACTATCGGGATTGGTCCACGCGTCAAAGAATCAAAGCATCTTTTTTGCTGAGCTCTAAAAACTTCCAGACAGTTTTTCGTCATCTGTGTGGGTAAGTGAAGCAGTTGTTGAAGGGCTAAAACAGCGCGGAGGTTGCTAGTGATGAGCATTATTATGGGGCACCGGCGCCTAGTTAGGCGGTGCATGGAGCTTGGTGGTGTGTATTTAAGTTGTTCATGCAGCCTCTAGGGTGATGGGACCTAGGCAGCGGTGGGCAGTTTCGTAGCGGAGTATAATTAGGGGTGTTGATTGATTAGAAGAAGTTTTCTTAAAAAGACTATTCATTCCCGAATAATGAGAGAGAGAGAGAAAACACAATGTTTTTGTATGGGTAGCAATCATTAATTTCACAATAAATGTAAATGAATTGTTTTGAAACACAAACTTTCCTTATTTAATTTTGACTGTTCACAGGTCATTTGAAGTAAAATTCACACCATGTGCTAACTTAATGTATTGGGTCTACTAATGATTCGAATATCAGAAAAATTTTCAGTAGAATTTTGAATAACTGTTATTTTGGACTTGTTTTTCTCGGATACAATGGTTTTGAAATCCTCTGCATTGATACATCACTAAAGAATGATTTAGAGGAAGTTGAAACAGATGAAAATTTCCCTGAAAAACTATTTGGTTAGTTTTCTTGTTAATACGTTAGCTGGTCGTAAGCAGTGTAAGCTGCTGTTGCGAGGTTGTTTTCTATTTTTTAATGTATTGGACGTAGTACATTGAAATTTTCAAATTCATCAGCTGTCATAAACCAATTTTACTTTTACTTTTTCTTAAATTTTGTGGAGAGTTGCTTCTAGAAAGAAAAATAGACAATTCAAAGCTTAATTTCGGTTTATCCAAAGAAAGCACCAATATTGAACTGAATTGAAAGAGACACAAAGCTGAGAACCCTAAAAGACTAAAGACAAGTATTTAAAGCAGCATTTTAAATACTATGGTGGGAGGTAAATTTTGCACAGTTTCAGTAGTTTTGATACCAACAGCCATATTTTTCATAATTTTTTCACTCGTGTTTGAACAGAGCTGACCGTTTATGGTAACACATAAATGTTTACACTGGTTCAATTTCTTTTACAATTGCTTGCATTAAAGCTACAGTGTTGAACCCATTGAATTGAAGATGTTGAAAGTCGAGCTATTAGCTCAGATTTTTTTATTTTTAAAAAGAAATGTTCTGCGGCTATTTGTTCGTCAGTAGCTGTCTATCATGATGTTAGTTACAACTATCGGGATTTTTCCACGCGTCAAAGAATCAAAGCATCTGTTTTGCTGAGTTCTTAAAACACCGAGACAGTTTTCGGTCATCGGTGTGGGTAAATGAAGCAGTTGTTGAAGGGCTAATAAAGCGCCGAGGTTGCTAGGAATGAGATCTGAGTGGAATGTATTTGAGTGGTTTATGCAGCCTCCAGGGTGATGGGGCATAAGTAGCGGAGGGTAGGTGCGTATGGGAGTATAGTTGGGGTTGTTGATTGATTCGAAGAAGTTTTCCTAAAAAAACATTCCTTCCTGAGGGATGAGAGAGAGAACACAATGTTTTTGTTTAGGGGTAGCTATCAATAATTTCACAATAAGTGTAAATGAATTGCGTAGAAACACAAACTTTCTTATTTAAGCTTGACTGGTCACATGTCATTTGAAGTAAAATGCACGTCATGTGCTACCTTGTTGTATTGCAACTACTGATGATTCGGATATCAGAAAAATTTTCAGTAGAATATTGAATAACTGTTATTTCAGATTTGTATTTCGCAGATACAATGGTATTGAAATCTTCTTCATTGATACATCACTAAGGAATGATTTAGAGGAAGATGAAATAGAAGAAAAAATCCCTGAAAATTTTTTTGGTTTGTTTTCTTGTTAATACTCTAGCTAGTCGTAAACAGTTTAAGCTGCTGCTGGGAGGCTATTTTCAATTTTAAATGTATTGGATGTAATACATTAAAATTTTCAACTTCATTAGCTGTCATATACCAATTACACTTTTACTGTTTCTTAAATTTTGTGGTGAGTTGCTTCTAGAAAAAAAGTACACAATTCAAAGCTTAATTTCGAATTCTGCACAGAAAGCACCAAAGTTGAACTGAACTTAAACAGACACAAAGCAGAGAACCCTAAAAGACTAAAGACAAGTAATTGAAGCAGCATTTCAAATACTGTGGTGGGAAGTAAATTTTGCACAGTTTCAGTAGTTTTGATACCATCAGACATATTTTTCATAATTTTTTTCACTCGTATTTGAAAACAAAGCTGACCGTCTATGGGAACACCTAAATGTTTACACTGGTTCATTTTCTTTTACTATTGCTTGCATTACAGCTACAGTGTGGAACCCATTGAATTGAAGATGTTGAAAGTCGGGCTTTTAGCTCAGAGTTTTTTATTTTTAAAAAGAAATCTTCTGGGTCTATTTGTTCGTCAGTAGCTGTCTATCATTAGTAGCGTCAAAAAATAAATGCATTTTTTTGCTGAGTTCTAAAAACACCCAGACAGTTTTCCATCATCTGTGTGGGTAAGTGAAGCAGTTGTTGGAGGGCTGAAATAGCGCCGAGGTTGCTAGTGATGAGCATTATTATGGGACAGGGGCGCCTAGTTAGGCGGTGCATGGAGCTTGGTGGGATGTATTTGAGTAGTTTATGCAGCCTCTAGGGTGATGGGGCGTAAGCAGCGGTGGGTAGGTACGTAGGGGAATATAATTAGGGGTGTTGATTGATTAGAAGAAGTTTTCTTAAAAAGACTATTCATTCCCGAATAATGAGAGAGAGAGAGAAAACACAATGTTTTTGTATGGGTAGCAATCATTAATTTCACAATAAATGTAAATGAATTGTTTTGAAACACAAACTTTCCTTATTTAATTTTGACTGTTCACAGGTCGTTTGAAGTAAAATTCACACCATGTGCTAACTTAATGTATTGGGTCTACTAATGATTCGAATATCAGAAAAATTTTCAGTAGAATTTTGAATAACTGTTATTTTGGACTTGTTTTTCTCGGATACAATGGTTTTGATATCGTCTGCATTGATACATCACTAAAGAATGATTTAGAGGAAGTTGAAACAGATGAAAATTTCCCTGAAAAACTATTTGGTTAGTTTTCTTGTTAATACGTTAGCTGGTCGTAAGCAATGTAAGCTGCTGTTGCGAGGTTGTTTTCTATTTTTTAATGTATTGGACGTAGTACATTGAAATTTTCAAATTCATCAGCTGTCATAAACCAATTTTACTTTTACTTTTTCTTAAATTTTGTGGAGATTTGCTTCTAGAAAGAAAAATAGACAATTCAAAGCTTAATTTCGGTTTATCCAAAGAAAGCACCAATATTGAACTGAATTGAAAGAGACACAAAGCTGAGAACCCTAAAAGACTAAAGACAAGTATTTAAAGCAGCATTTTAAATACTATGGTGGGAGGTAAATTTTGCACAGTTTCAGTAGTTTTGATACCAACAGCCATATTTTTCATAATTTTTTCACTCGTGTTTGAACAGAGCTGACCGTTTATGGTAACACATAAATGTTTACACTGGTTCAATTTCTTTTACAATTGCTTGCATTACAGCTACAGTGTGGAACCCATTGAATTGAAGATGTTGAAAGTCGGGCTTTTAGCTCAGAGTTTTTTATTTTTAAAAAGAAATCTTCTGGGTCTATTTGTTCGTCAGTAGCTGTCTATCATTAGTAGCGTCAAAAAATAAATGCATTTTTTTGCTGAGTTCTAAAAACACCCAGACAGTTTTCCATCATCTGTGTGGGTAAGTGAAGCAGTTGTTGGAGGGCTGAAATAGCGCCGAGGTTGCTAGTGATGAGCATTATTATGGGACAGGGGCGCCTAGTTAGGCGGTGCATGGAGCTTGGTGGGATGTATTTGAGTAGTTTATGCAGCCTCTAGGGTGATGGGGCGTAAGCAGCGGTGGGTAGGTACGTAGGGGAATATAATTAGGGGTGTTGATTGATTAGAAGAAGTTTTCTTAAAAAGACTATTCATTCCCGAATAATGAGAGAGAGAGAGAAAACACAATGTTTTTGTATGGGTAGCAATCATTAATTTCACAATAAATGTAAATGAATTGTTTTGAAACACAAACTTTCCTTATTTAATTTTGACTGTTCACAGGTCGTTTGAAGTAAAATTCACACCATGTGCTAACTTAATGTATTGGGTCTACTAATGATTCGAATATCAGAAAAATTTTCAGTAGAATTTTGAATAACTGTTATTTTGGACTTGTTTTTCTCGGATACAATGGTTTTGAAATCGTCTGCATTGATACATCACTAAAGAATGATTTAGAGGAAGTTGAAACAGATGAAAATTTCCCTGAAAAACTATTTGGTTAGTTTTCTTGTTAATACGTTAGCTGGTCGTAAGCAATGTAAGCTGCTGTTGCGAGGTTGTTTTCTATTTTTTAATGTATTGGACGTAGTACATTGAAATTTTCAAATTCATCAGCTGTCATAAACCAATTTTACATTTACTTTTTCTTAAATTTTGTGGAGATTTGCTTCTAGAAAGAAAAATAGACAATTCAAAGCTTAATTTCGGTTTATCCAAAGAAAGCACCAATATTGAACTGAATTGAAAGAGACACAAAGCTGAGAACCCTAAAAGACTAAAGACAAGTATTTAAAGCAGCATTTTAAATACTATGGTGGGAGGTAAATTTTGCACAGTTTCAGTAGTTTTGATACCAACAGCCATATTTTTCATAATTTTTTCACTCGTGTTTGAACAGAGCTGACCGTTTATGGTAACACATAAATGTTTACACTGGTTCAATTTCTTTTACAATTGCTTGCATTACAGCTACAGTGTGGAACCCATTGAATTGAAGATGTTGAAAGTCGGGCTTTTAGCTCAGAGTTTTTTATTTTTAAAAAGAAATCTTCTGGGTCTATTTGTTCGTCAGTAGCTGTCTATCATTAGTAGCGTCAAAAAATAAATGCATTTTTTTGCTGAGTTCTAAAAACACCCAGACAGTTTTCCATCATCTGTGTGGGTAAGTGAAGCAGTTGTTGGAGGGCTGAAATAGCGCCGATGTTGCTAGTGATGAGCATTATTATGGGACAGGGGCGCCTAGTTAGGCGGTGCATGGAGCTTGGTGGGATGTATTTGAGTAGTTTATGCAGCCTCTAGGGTGATGGTGCGTAAGCAGCGGTGGGTAGGTACGTAGGGGAATATAATTAGGGGTGTTGATTGATTAGAATAAATTTTGTTAAAAACACTATTCATTCCTGAATTATGACAGAGAGAGAGAGAGAGAGAGAGAGAGAGAGAGAACACAATGTTTTTGTATGGGGTAGCTATCAATAAAGTCACAAAAAATGTAAAAGAATTGTTTAGAAATGCAACCTTTCCTTATTTAATTTTGACTGTTCACAGGTCATTTGAAGTAAAATTCACGCCATGTGCTACCTTAATGTATTGGGACTACTAATGATTCGGATATCAGAAAAATTTTCAGTAGACTTTTGAATAACTGTTATTTTGGACTTGTATTTCTCGGATACAATGGTATTGAAATCCTCTGCATTGATACTTCACTAAAGAATGATTTAGAGGAAGTTGAAACAGATGAAAATTTCCCTGAAAAATTATTTGGTTAGTTTTCTTGTTAATACTTTAGCTGGCCGTAAGCAATTTAAGCTGCTGTTGCGAGGTTGTTTTCAAATCTCTAATTTATTGGAGGTAGTTCATTAAGATTTTCAGCTGCATCAGCTGTCATATACCGATTACACTTTTACTTTTTCCTGAAATTTGTGATGAGTTGCTTCTAGAAAGAAAAATACACAATTCAAAGCTTAATTTCGGTATCTCCAAAGAAAGCACCAAAGTTGAACTGAATTGAAAGAGACAAAAAGCAGAGAACATTAATCGACTACAGACAAAAAATTGAAGCAGCATTTTAAATACTGTAGTGGGAATTAAACTTTGCACAGTATCAGTAGTTTTGATACCAACAGCCATATTTTTCATTATTTCTTTACTCGTGTTTGAAAACAAAGCAGACCGTCTATGGTAACACCTAAATGTTTACACTGGTTCAATTTCTTTTACAATTGCTTGCATTAAAGCTACAGCGTTGAACCCATTGAATTGAAGATGTTGAAAGTCGAGCTATTAGCTCAGATTTTTTTATTTTTAAAAAGAAATGTTCTGCGGCTATTTGTTCGTCAGTAGCTGTCTATCATGATGTTAGTTACAACTATCGGGATTTTTCCACGCGTCAAAGAATCAAAGCATCTGTTTTGCTGAGTTCTTAAAACACCGAGACAGTTTTCGGTCATCGGTGTGGGTAAATGAAGCAGTTGTTGAAGGGCTAATAAAGCGCCGAGGTTGCTAGGAATGAGATCTGAGTGGAATGTATTTGAGTGGTTTATGCAGCCTCCAGGGTGATGGAGCGTAGAAAGCGGTGGGTAGGTACGTAGGGGAATATAGTTAGGGGTGTTGATTGATTAGAAGAAGTTTTCTTAAAAACACTGTTCATTCCTGAATAATGAGAGGGAGAGAGAACACAATGTTTTTCTATGGGGTAGCTATCAATAAATTCACAAAAATGTAAGTGAATTGTTTAGAAACACAAAATTTCCTTATTTAATTTTGACTGTTCACGGGTCATTTGAAGTAAAATTCACGCCATGTGCTACCTTAATGTATTGGAAGTACTGATGATTCGGATATCAGAAAATTTTTTAGTAGACTTTCGAATAACTGTTATTTTGGACTTGTATTTCTCAGATACAATGTTTTTGAAATCCTCTGCATTGATACATCACTAAAAATGATTTAGAGGAAGTTTAAACAGATGAAAATTTCCCTGAAAATTATTTGGTTAGTTTTCTTGTTAATACTTTAGCTGGTCGTAAGCAATTTATGCTGTCGTTGCGAGGTTGTTTTCAAAAATCTAATGTATAGGAGGCAGTACATTAAGATTTTCAGCTTTCATCAGCTGTCATATACCGATCACACTTTTACATTTTTTAAAATTTTGTGATGAGTTGCTTCTAGAAAAAAAAACAAAATTCAAAGCTTAATTTCGGTTTCTCCAAAGAAAGCACCAAAGTTGAACTGAAATTAAAGAGACACAAACCAGAGAACCCTAAATGACTAAAGAAAAGAAATTGAAGCAGCTTTTTGAATACTGTGGAGGGAAGTACAGTTTGCACAGTTTCAGTAGCTTTGATACCAACAGCCATATTTTTCATAATATTTTTTACTCGTGTTTGAAAACAAAGCTGAACGTCTATGGTAACAGCTAAATGTTTACACTAGTTCAATTTCTTTTACAATTGCTTGCATTACAGCTACAGTGTTGAAGCCATTGAATTGAAGATGTTGAAAGTCGGGCTATTAGCTCAGATATTTTTATTTTTAAAAAGAAATCTTCTGCGTCTAATTGTTCGTCAGTAGCTGTCTATCATGATTTTAGTTACAACTAGCGGGATTTGTCCACGCGTCAAAGAATCAAAGCATCTTTTTTCCTGAGTTCTAAAAATACCCAGACAGTTTTCCGTCATCTGTGCGGGTAATTGAAGCAGTTGTTGAAGTGCTAATAAATCGCCGATGTTGCTAGGGATGAGCATTATTATGGGGCACCGGCGCCTAGTTAGGCGGTGCATGGAGCTTGATGGGATTTTTTTAGTAGTTTATGCAGCTTCTAGGTTGATGGAGCGTAGAAAGCGGTGGGTAGGTACGTAGGGGAATATAGTTAGGGGTGTTGTTTGACTAGAAGAAGTTTTCTTAAAAACACTGTTCATTCCTGAATAATGAGAGGGAGAGAGAACACAATGTTTTTGTATGGGGTAGCTATCAATAAATTCACAAAAAATGTAAGTAAATTGTTTAGAAACACAAAATTTCCTTATTTAATTTTGACTGTTCACGGATCATTTGAAGTAAAATTCACGCCATGTGCTATTTTAATGTATTGGAAGTACTGATGATTCGGATGTCAGAAAATTTTTCAGTAGACTTTTGAATAACTGTTATTTTGGACTTGTATTTCTCAGATACAATGGTATTGAAATCCTCTGCATTGATACATCACTAAAAAATGATTTAGAGGAAGTTTAAACCGATGAAATATTCCCTGAAAAATTATTTGGTTAGTTTTCTTGTTAATATTTTAGCTGGTCGTAAGCAATTTAAGCTGCCGTTGCGAGGTTGTTTTCAAAAATCTAATGTATAGGAGGCAGTACATTAAGACTTTCAGCCTTCATCAGCTGTCATATACCGATTACACTTTTACTTTTTTTAAAATTTTGTGATGAGTTGCTTCTAGAAAAAAAAATACAAAATTCAAAGCTTAATTTCGGTTTCTCCAAAGAAAGCACCAAAGTTGAACTGAGATTAAAGAGACACAAACCAGAGAACCCTAAATGACTAAAGAAAAGAAATTGAAGCAGTTTTTTGAATACTGTGGAGGGAAGTACAGTTTGCACAGTTTCAGTAGCTTTGATACCAACAGCCATATTTTTCATAATATTTTTTACTCGTGTTTGAAAACAAAGCTGAACGTCTATGGTAACAGCTAAATGTTTACACTGGTTTAATTTCTTTTACAATTGCTTGCATTACAGCTACAGTGTTGAAGCCATTGAATTGAAGATGTTGAAAGTCGGGCTATTAGCTCAGAATTTTTTATTTTTAAAAAGAAATCTTCTGCGTCTATTTGTTCGTCAGTAGCTGTCTATCATGATTTTAGTTACAACTATCGGGATTTGTCCACGCGTCAAAGAATCAAAGCATCTTTTTTCCTGAGTTCTAAAAATACCCAGACAGTTTTCCGTGATCCGTGTGGGTAATTGAAGCAGTTGTTGAAGTGCTAATAAATCGCCGATGTTGCTAGGGATGAGCATTATTATGGGGCACCGGCGCCTAGTTAGGCGGTGCATGGAGCTTGATGGGATTTTTTAAGTAGTTTATGCAGCTTCTAGGGTGATGGAGCGTAGAAAGCGGTGGGTAGGTACGTAGGGGAATATAGTTAGGGGTGTTGATTGATTAGAAGAAGTTTTCTTAAAAACACTGTTCATTCCTGAATAATGAGAGGGAGAGAGAACACAATGTTTTTCTATGGGGTAGCTATCAATAAATTCACAAAAATGTAAGTGAATTGTTTAGAAACACAAAATTTCCTTATTTAATTTTGACTGTTCACGGATCATTTGAAGTAAAATTCACGCCATGTGCTATTTTAATGTATTGGAAGTACTAATGATTCGGACATCAGAAAATTTTTTTCAGTAGACTTTTGAATAACTGTGATTTTGGACTTGTATTTCTCAGATAAAATGGTATTGAAATCCTCTGCATTGGTACATCACTAAAGAATGATTTAGAGGAAGTTAAAACAGATGAAATATTCCCTGAAAAATTATTTGGTTAGTTTTCTTGTTAATACTTTACTGGTCGTAAGCAATTTAAGCTGCCGTTGCGAGGTTGTTTTTAAATATCTAATGTATTGGAGGCAGTACATTAAGATTTTCAGCTTTCATCAGCTGTCATGTACCGATTACACTTTTTTTAAAAATTTTGCGATGAGTTGCTTCTAGAAAAAAATACACAATTCAAAGCTTAATTTCGGTTTCTCCAAAGAAAGCACCAAAGTTGAACTGAATTGAAAGAGACACAAAGCGGAGAACACTAAATTACTAAGTACAAGAAATTGAAGCAGCATTTTAAATACTGTGATGGGAAGTAAATTTTGCACAGTATCAGTAGACTTGATACCAACAGCCATATTTTTCATAATTTTTTTTTACTCGTGTTTGAAAACAAAGCTGAACGTCTATGGTAACACCTAAATGTTTACACTAGTTCAATTTCTTTAACAATTGCTTGCATTACAGCTAGCTACAGTGTTGAAGCCATTGAATTGAAGATTTTGAAATTCGGGCTATTAGCTCAGAATTTTTTATTTTTAAAAAGAAATCTTCTGCGTCTATTTGTTCGTCAGTAGCTGTCTATCATGGTTTTAGTTACAACTATCGGGATTTGTCCACGCGTCAAAGAATCAAAGCATCTTTTTTCCTGAATTCTAAAATTACCTATAAAGTTTTCCGTCATCTGTGTGGGTAATTGAAGCAGTTGTTGAAGCGCTAAGAAAGCGCCGAGGTTGCTAGGGATGAGCATTATTATGGGGCAGGGTCGCCTAGTTAGGCGGTGCATGGAGCTTGATGGGATGTATTTGAGTAGTTTATGCAGCCTCTAGGGTGATGGGGCTTAGGCAGCGTTGGGTAGGTGCGTAGGGGAGTATAGTGAGGGGTGTTGACTGATTAGAATTAGTTTTCTTAAAAAGACTATTCATTCCTGAATAATGAGAGAGAGAGAACACAATGTTTTTGTATAGGGGTAGCTATCAATATTTTCACAATAAATGTATATGAGTTGTTCAGAAACACAGTCTTTCCTTATTTAACTTTGACTGTTCACAGGTCATTTGAAGTAAAATTCACGCCATATGCTACCTAGTTGTATTGGAACTACTGATGATTCGGATATCAGAAAATTTTTCAGTAATTTTTGAATAACTGTTATTTTAGACTTGAATTTCGCAGATACAATGGTATTGAAATCTTCTGCATTGATACATCACTAAAAAATGATTTAGAGGAAGTTTAAACAGATGAAAATTTCCCTGAAAAATTATTTGGTTAGTTTTCTTGTTAATACTTTAGCTAGTGGTAAGCAATTTAAGCTGGTGTTGCGAGGTTGTTTTCCATTTTCTAATGTATTGGAGGTAGTACATTTAAAGTTTCAACTTCATCAGCTGTCCTATACCAATTACACTTTTACTTTTTCTGAAATTTTGTGTTGAGTTGCTTCTAGAATGAAAAATCCCCTATTCAAAGCTTAATTTCGGTTTATCCAAAGAAAGCACCAATGTTGAACTGAATTGAAAGAGACACAAAGCTGAGAACCCTAAAAGACTAAAGACAAGCATTTGAAGCAGCATTTTAAATACTATGGTGGGAGGTAAATTTTGCACAGTTTCAGTAGTTTTGATACCAACAGCCATATTTTTCATAATTTTTTCACTCGTGCTTGAACAGAGCTGACCGTTTATGGTAACACATAAATGTTTACACTGGTTCATTTTTTTTTTGAAAATTGCATGCATTACAGCTAAAGTGTTGAACCCAATCAATTGAAGATGTTGAAAGTTGGGTTATTAGCTCAGATTTTTTTAAAAAGAAGTCTTCTGCGTCTATTTGTTCGTCAGTAGCTGTCTCTATCATGATTTTAGTTACAACTAGCGGGATTTGTCCACGCGTCAAAGAATCAAAGCATCTTTTTTGCTGAGTTCTAAAAACACCCAGACAGTTTCCCGTCATCTGTGTGGGTAAGTGAAGCAGTTGTTGAAGGGCTAATAAAGCGCCGAGGTTGCTAGGGATGAGATTTGAGTGGGATGTATCTGAGTGGTTTATGCAGCCTCTAGGGTGATGGGGCGTAAGTAGTTTTAGGTATGTGCGTAGGGGAGTATAAATGGAGGTGTTGATTGACTAGAATAAGTTTTCTTAAAAAACCATTCATTCCTGAATGATGAGAGAGAGAGAACACAATGTTTTTTTATAGGGGTAGCTATCAATAATTTCACAATAAGTGTAAATGAATTGTGTAGAAACACAAACTTTCTTATTTAAGCTTGACTGGTCACATGTCATTTGAAGTAAAATGCACGTCATGTTTTACCTTGTTCTATTGCAACTACTGATGATTCGGACATCAGAAAGTTTTTCAGTAGGATTTTGAATAAATGTTATATTAGACTTATATTTTGCAGATAAAATGGTATTGAAAAACTCTTCATTGATACATCACTAAAAAATGATTTAGAGGAAGTTTAAACCGATGAAATATTCCCTGAAAAATTATTTGGTTAGTTTTCTTGTTAATATTTTAGCTGGTCGTAAGCAATTTAAGCTGCCGTTGCGAGGTTGTTTTCAAAAATCTAATGTATAGGAGGCAGTACATTAAGACTTTCAGCCTTCATCAGCTGTCATATACCGATTACACTTTTACTTTTCTTAAAATTTTGTGATGAGTTGCTTCTAGAAAAAAAAATACAAAATTCAAAGCTTAATTTCGGTTTCTCCAAAGAAAGCACGAAAATTGAACTGAAATGAAAGAGACACAAAGCAGAGAACCCCAAATGACTGAAGACAAGCAATTGAAGCAGCATTTTAAATACTGTGGTGGGAAGTAAATATTGCACAGTTGCAGTAAATTTGATAACAACAGCAATATTTTTAATAATTTTTTTCAATCGTGTTTGAAAAGAAAGCTGACCGTCTATGGTAGCACCTAAATGTTTACACTGGTTCATTTTTTTTGAAAATTGCATGCATTACAGCTAAAGTGTTGAACCCAATCAATTGAAGATGTTGAAAGTCGGGTTTTAAGCTCAGATTTTTTAAAAAAGAAATCTTCTGCGTATATTTGTTCGTCAGCAGCTGTCTCTCATGATTTTAGTTACATTTACCGGAAATTTGTCCTGGCGTCAAAGAATCAAAGCATATTTTTTCTAAAAACACACAGACAGTTTTCCGCCATCTGTGTGGGTAAGTGAAGCAATTGTCGAAGGGCTAAAATAGCGCCGAGGTTGCTAGTGATGAGCATTATTATGGGACACGGGCGCCTAGTTAGCCGGCGCATGGAGCTTGATGGGATGTATTTGAGTAGTTTATGCAGCCTCTAGGGTGATGGCGCTTAGGCAGCGGTGGGTAGGTGCGTAGGGGAGTATAGTGAGGGGTGTTGACTGATTAGAATTAGTTTTCTTAAAAAGACTATTCATTCCTGAATAATGAGAGAGAGAGAGAGAACACAATGTTTTTGTATGGGGGAGCAATCTATAATTTCAGAATGAATGTAAATGAATTGTTTAGAAACACAAACTTTGCTTATTGAATTTTGACTGTTCACAGGTCATTTGAAGTAAAATTCACGCCATGTGCTACCTTGTTGTGTTGGAACTACTACGGATATCAGAAAATTTTTCAGTAGATTTTTGAATGACTGTTATTTTAGACTTGTATTTCACAGATACAATGGTATTGAAATCTTCTGCATTGATACATCACTAAAAAATGATTTAGAGGAAGTTTAAACAGATGAAAATTTCCCTGAAAAATTATTTGGTTAGTTTTCTTGTTAATACTTTAGCTAGTGGTAAGCAATTTAAGCTGCTGTTGCGAGGTTGTTTTCAATTTTCTAATGTATTGGAGGTAGTACATTTAAATTTTCAACTTCATCAGCTGTCCTATACCAATTACACTTTTACTTTTTCTGAAATTTTGTGTTGAGTTGCTTCTAGAAAGAAAAATACACAATTCAAAGCTTAATTTTGGTTTCTCCAAAGAAAGCACCAATGTTGAACTGAATTGAAAGAAACACAACACAGAGAACCCTAAATGACTAAAGACAAGCAATTGAAGCAGCATTTTAAATACTGTGGTGGGAAGTAAATTTTGCACAGTTTCAGTAGTTTTGATACCAACAGCCATATTTTTCGTAATTTTTTCAATCGTGTTTGAAAACAAAGCTGACAGTCTATGGTAACACCTAAATGTTTACACTGGTTTACATTCTTTTAAAATTGCTTGCATTACAAATACAGTGTTGAACCCATTGAAATGGAGATGTTGAAAGTCGGATTTTTAGCTCAGAGTTTTTATTTTTAAAAAAGAAATCTTCTGCGTCTATTGTTTCGTCAGTAGCCGTATATCATTATTTTAGTTACAACTATCGGGATTTATTCACGCGTCAAAGAATCAAAGCATCTTTTTTCCTGAGTTCTAAATATACCCAGACAGTTTTCCGTCATCTGTGTGGGTAATTGAAGCAGTTTTTGAAGGGTTAATAAAGCGCCGAGGTTGCTAAGAATGAGCATCATTATGGGGCACCGGCGCTTAGTTGGGCCTTGCATGGAGCTTGATGGGATGTAATTGAGTGGTTTATGCAGCCCCGAGGGTGATGGGGCGTACGCAGCGGTGAGTGGGTGCGTAGCTGAATGTAGTTGGTGTTTTGATTGATTAGAAGAAGTTTTCTTGAAAAGACCATTCATTCCTGAATAATGAGAGAGAGAGAGAGAGTAAGAGAAAAATAATGTTTTTGTATAGGGGTAGCAATCAAAAAGTTCACAAAAAGTGTAAAAAAATTTTTTAGAGACACAAATTTTCCTTATTTAAGCTTGAATGGTCACAGTCCATTTGAAGTAAAATTCGCACCATGTGTTAGCTTGTTGTATTGGAACTGCTGATAATTCGGATGTCAGAAATTTTTTCAGTAGAGTTTTGAATAACTGCTTTTCACAATTGTACTTCGCAGATACAAGGGAATTGAAATCCCCTTCACATATACTTCATTAAAGAATGATTTAGAAGAAAATGAAACAGATGAAAATTTCCCTGAAGAATTATTTGGTTAGTTTTCTTGTTACTACTTTAGCTGGTCGTAAGCAATTCAAGCTACTGTTGCGAGGTTGTTTTCATATTTCTAATGTATTGGAGACAGTACATTAAAATTTTCAACTTCATCAGCTGTCATATACCAATTACACTTTTACTTTTTCATAAATTTTGTGGTGAGTTGTTTCTAGAAAGTAAAATACACAATTCAAAGCTTAATTTCGGTTTCTCCAAGAAAACAAAAAAGTTGAACTGAAAATAAAGAGACACAAAGCACCCTAAGTGAATACCCTTAGCGATTGAATACCCAGGAGTACCCTAAATGAATAATGACAAGTAATTGAAACAGCATTTTTAATACTAACGTGAAAAATATGTTTTTCACAGTTTCAGTAGTTTTGATACCAACAGCCATATTTCTTATAATTTTTTCATTCGTGTTTGAAAAAAAGGTGACTGTCTATGGTAACACCTAAATGTTTTCACTGGTTCAATTTTTTTTAATATTGCTTGCATTATAGCAACAGTGTTGAACCTGGTATCAATTTTGCGCAAGGATGTATTAAACTCATTTTTTTCAGCATTCAAGACCAACCTATTGAAACGAATGTAAGTTTGCAAACTTTTTACTTTTTTCTGCAAAGGGCTGAAAAAAATATAGGAGTTCCTTAAACACAAAACTTTAAAGAATCATCGGCATACTTAGAAAGCTTACCATATTCACTCTTTTGTACTGAGGTTCATGTAGATATAGGTTAAAAAGAATTGGTGGTCAAATTTTCCCAGGAGGAGACAGGAACACTTTGCTCTTGCTCAAACCAATGTAACACAAGTCCAATTTTTTTGTCAGTAGCTTTCTATCATCATTTTAGTTACAACCATCGCAATTTTAATCAAGCGTCAAAGAAATAAAGCATCTATTTTGCTGAATTCTAATAACATTCGGACCGTTTTTTTGTCGAAAGTGTTGGTTATGTGAGGCAGTTGTTGATGGGCTAATAGGGCGCGGAGGTTGCTGGGGATGAGCATTAGCATAGGGTATCGAAACCTAGTTAGGCGGTGCAAGGAGTTGGGGGGATGTATTTGAGTGGCTTATGCAACCTCTAGGGGCATGCGATGTAGGTAGTGACGGTTAGCTGCGTGACGGAGAACATTTGGGGTGTTAAATGAATAGCAGAAGAGTTCAGAAAAACGACCATTCATTCCCAAATAATATGAGAGAGAATACTATGTTTTTGCATAAAGATAGCTATCATTTATTTCAAAATTAGTGTAAAAAAATTATGTAGAGACACTCATAGTTCTTATTTAAGTTTGACTGGTCACAGGTCATTCCGAAAAACGACCATTCAATCCCAAATAATATGGGAGAGAATACTATGTTTTTGCATAAAGATAGCTAGCATTTATTTCAAAATTAGTGTAAAAAAATTATGTAGAGACACTCATAGTTCTTATTTAAGTTTGACTGGTCACAGGTCATTCGAAATAAAATTCACGCCATATGCTACCTTGATGTATCGGAACTACTGATGATTCAGCAATCAGAAACTTTTTCAATAGACTTGTGAATAACTGTTATGTTAGACTTGTATCTCACAGAGACAATGCTGTTGATATCCCCTTCATTGGTATATCATTGTGAAATTATTTGGTTAGTGTTTTTAATAATCCTTTAGCTGTCCGTAAGCAATTTACGCTGTTTTGCAAGGTTTTTTCTCCTTTCTAATGTATTGGAAGTAGCACATTAGAGTTTTCAACTCCATCAGCCATCATATATCATTTAAACATCTTCGTTTTTCTAATTCTTGTGGCGACTTGCTTCTAGAACAAAAAAATACACAATTCAAAGCTTTTTATTGGTTTCTCCAGTGAAAGCACCAAAATTGAACTGAAATGACAAAGCAGAGTACACTATATAACTAATGGCAAATAATTGAAACAGAATTTTTAATATTTTACACAGTTTCATTAATTTTGATACCAACAGTTGTATTTTTCATAAATTTTTCATTCGTTTTTGAAAACAAAGGTGACTGTCTATGGTAACAACTATATGTTAACACTGGTTTATTTTCTTTTTATTGTTTGTACTACAGCTAGAGTGTTCAACCTGTTATTAATTTTGAGCGTGGAATTAATAAACTTTTTTTTGGCATTCAAAATCAACATATTGGAACGAATGTAAATTTGCAGTTTTTCAAATTTTTTCTGCAAAGAGCTAAAACCAATATAAGAGTTTCCAATCTACAAAAATGTAAACATTCGTCAGAATACTTCAAAAGCATACCAGTTTCATTTTACTTGCAGGGTGGTTATTTATATATAACTTCGAAAGAATTGATAGTAGAACTTTCCACCGATGAGGCAAAAAAATCTTGCTTTAGCTCAACCCAATGTGACAAAACTCCACTTTTTTCGTCAGTAGCTGTCTATCATGTTTTTAGTTGCAACGATCGGGATTTTATTCACGCGTCATAGAAACAAAGCGTCTATTTAGCTGAATTCTAGCAATTTCAGACCGTTTTTCGTCAAGAGTGTGGGTAGGTGAGGCAGTTGTTGAGGGGCTGAAAGAGCGGAAGTTGCTGGGGATGAGCATAAGCAGAGGGCATCGGGGCATATTTAGGCAGTGGATGGAGTTTGGGCGGATCTATTTGGGTGGTTATGGAACCGTTAGGGGGGTGGGGTGTAGGCGGCGTAGGGTAGGTGATTGGGGAGTATAGTTGGGGGTGTTAAATGTTTAGAAGAATATTTCTTAAAATACCATTGATTCCTGAATGAAATGAGAAAGAGAATACAATGTTTTTGTAGAGCGATAGGTATCATTAATTTTACAATAAGAGTAATTGAATTATGTAGAGACACTAAAAGTTCTTATTCAAGTTTGACTGGTCACAGGCCATTTGAAGTGAATTTCACGCCATGTGCTACCTTGTTGTATTGCCACTACTGATGATTCGGCTATCGAAAAAATTTTCAATAGACTTGTTAATAACAGTTATTTTACACTTATATCTCGCAGGAACAATGGTATTGAAATCCCGTTCAATGAAATATAATTAAAGAATGTTGTTGCGTGGTTTTTGTACAACTTTCTAATGTATTGGTAGTTTTACATTAAAATTTTCACCTCCATAATCTGCCATGTACCAATTACTTTTTTCAATTTGCCTATTTCTTCTGGCAACTTGCTTTTAGAACGAAAAAGTATACAATTCAAAGCTTAATATTGGTTTCTCCAAAGAAAGCACCAAAATTGAACTGAAATGACAGAGACACAAAGCAGAGTACCCTAAATAACTAATGACAAGTAATTGAAACAGAATTTTTAGTACAGTGGTGGGAACTACATTTTTTACAGTTGTTTTCATTTGTTTTGATACCAACAGCCATATTTTTCTATAAATTTTCACTCTTGTTTATGGTAGGACCTAAATGTTAACACTTGTTCTTTTTTTAATTGTTTGTACTACAGCTAAAGTGTTGAACCTGTAGTCAGTTTTGAGCGTGGAGGTAATAAACCCATTTTTGGCATTCAAACTGAACTTGCTGAAACAAATGTAAGTTTGCAAGCTTTTAGCCATTCTCTGCAAAGAGCTGAAACAAATATTAGAGTTTCTTAACTACAAAAATATAAACAATCATCGGCATACATCAAACGCTTCTTACCTATTCAATTAATTGTACTGTGGGGCATTTAGTTACAAATTCGAATGCACTGATAGTAGTACTGTCCGCCGAAGAGACAGGAAAACCTTGCTTTAGCTCAATCCAATGTAAAACAACTACGATTACACAAACATGTTGTACGCGAACCGTAAGAAAACATCTTATGACATCAAAAGCAGAAGTTTCGAGATAGTAGTTTTTACAATAGGATTTGGCGTGATACTGCGTCAGAAAATTTTAGATAAACCGAGCAAAACTGCATGAACAATGTAACTTTTATCAGTTCCATTTTGGACTAATTCAAGGAAAAATACAATTGCATCTTGCGCATATACCATACGTCTAAATCCAAATTGAAGCGGTGAAAGTACTTTCCTACTTTCAATGAAGCTTATGATTTGTTTGTGCAAGACTTTTGCTAACATTTTAGAAAACGAAGTAGTTATCGAGAAAGGACGTTAGTTTTTAGGATCCATGAGTTCCTATTTTCTACAAAATGTTGTTATGACATTTCTTTCGAGCATCGAATTTGAGCATCAAAAAACATAGTCAATGAGACATTGATTGATTATATGCTTCAGGTGGGGGCTAAACTTTGGTTATCATCAGTATTAGTCCTAGCGGGAACTTTGCAAGAACCAGTGGGCTTGTTGGGATTTAGATCTCTGATGATATCAAAACAATCTTTTTTTGATATTTGCCAAATTATAAATTATTATTGGCAAACATCAAAACATGGTGTTTCTTCATTTTTGTTACCAAAACACAGTCTTAGGATTCGGAATGCAAATTTAGTATTTTCTGCAACTTCTTTATCGTCAACAATCATATCATCGAAAATTTTTTGTGTACCTAACACTATTGATAAAACTCCAGCAACCTCTAGCAGCACTAGGGGAGAAGAGACAGTTCCAGGAGAAAGTCTCCTGTTTTTATTCAAATTTTTAGACCATTTGTTTCAAAGTTTATTGCATAGTGACCAACTTTCTCCCAAAGAAATGAAACAAAAATCTCATACGCTTTTACACAGTCAGGCAGTAAGATTTCGCATTCCTCCTCGAATCTAATTTTTTTAAACAGTTTTGAAGCTTGTTCTGTAAAATTACATTCATAAGGGATGTATGCTCAAGAGAAGAATTGGTAGAAGATAAACAAATGGATTAAACATACCATTGACACTAAACATTCCTATTTATTTGTCGCAAAATGGTATATCTGAAAATGATTTTCGAAACATGATTCTATCATTCCTTTTTAAAAAAATGCTCTTTTGGTTCTTAAGGACTGTCACATCCAAGGTTTTTAAATTTGGTTAAAATTACGACATGTTAAGCCTATTTTGTTGGATAGCAACTGTTGTTGGTTCAGATATCAAAATTTTTCAAATCAACTTCTGAACACCTTTGAACTAACACTTTTATCTCGCAAATACAATAGTAGTGAGTTCCGCTTCATTGAAACATGACAAAAAATTGATTAATGTGTTGAAGCGGATGGATTTTTTCCATGTAAAGTAATGGAAATAGTACTTTGAAGTTTCCAATCAGCTGTCGTTTGCCAATTACAATTTAACCCTTTCTTAATTCATTTGACGACCTGATAGTAGACTCTAATATACACAATTAAAAGACCAAATCGTCTGTTTTTCCTAAAATTGAGCTGATTTGGAAAGAACATAAAGCAGAGTACTCTACACGACTAATGACAACTGCGTAAATCGCATGAATAAAACTGTGGTGGGAGCTCTATTTTGAACAGTTTCAATAGTTTTAATATCGGAGCAATATCCATGCGATATTGGAGTTTTGTTAAACAACATTTTGCGAACTGCAAACGCTTAAAAGTTTGACATACTTGCTCAGGGGCCATTTGTATATAAATTCAAAAGAAGGGGCATTAAAACTCTCCCTATTAAAACTGTCCCAGTAGGATTTTGGATGAAAGTGCATCAAAACATAAGATAAATCAAGCCAAACGGCATGAACAATCTTCCCCTTATGAATTTCACGTTGGACTGATTCATACATAGAAAAATAGAGCAATAATTTGAGTCGTTATCATGCGTCTAAATCCAAATCGATGCGGCGATAGTAATTTCCTGCTCTCAATAAAACTTAAGATTTGTTTGTGCAAAACATTTTCAATCATCTTACAAAACGAAGTAGTTATCGAGATAGGACGCTAGTTTTCACAATACATGATGTCATTTTTTCTATAATGTTTGTGTTATGACAGCTATTTTGAGCATCAAAAGAAAAACATTTTAATTTAATGATTTATAATTAACATAAGGCAAGTGGCTGATATCTGCTTACCATCAAAAATAGCCCAAGCTATTTACTTTACTTGAAACAGTGGGCTTGTTGTGAATTAGCTCTCTTATGATATCACAAAATATTTTCTGATTTTATACAGAAATCAAATGATGATTTGCCATCCTCATAACATGATGTTTCATCATTTTTAGCGAAATTCTCACCTAGGTCTTAAAATACAAAAGTAAAATTTTCTTAAAGTTTTCGTCGTCAGCAGTCCTAACACAGAAAAAATTCTTTACAGCAGTAACATTTATAGCTTGCTTATTTGACCCCTAATATTATTGATAAAGCTCCACCGACCTTTAGCAATTTTAGTGTCAAGGAAACAGTTATAGGAGAAGTTATGTTGTTTTTGTTTCAATCTATTTAACAGTTAGTTGTGAAGCTTGCTGTATAGTGACTATTTTCTGACGACGATTTCAAACAAATTTTTTCATACGCTGTTTGTTGTTATGGCAGTAAATTTTAGCATTTCTTTCAAACCACGTTTTTTAAACAGTTTGGAGCTCTTAACCTTAAAATTAACTTTTTAAGGGTTGCATGCTTTTCCACTGCACTTTGTGGAAACAAAAACTTTTTAAACATATCAAAATTAATTGAGCCTTCATATACTTCGAATCCTAGCATATGTGACAATTAATTGCAAGTCAAAGTTTTATCATGATTTTTCCTATCGAATTTTTAAGGTATCGAATTGTCAAAGAATCAAAGCATCTGACTTGCTGAATTCTAACAACATCCGGACAGTTTTCCTTAAGTTGTTTGGTAGGTGTGGCGGTTGGTGAAGGGCTAATGAAGTGAAGGAGGCGTTTGCTGGGGAAAGGGCATCGGCCGGTTCGTAGTTAGGTGGCAGATAGAGTTTGAGGGGATGTAGTTGAGTCGGTTATGTAACTTGTGGGGCATGGGGCGTAGGCGGTGGAGGATAGGTGCGTGCGGTAGTATTGTTGGGATTGTTTTTTGAATAGAAGAAGAATTCCTACGATGACCATTTTTTCATGAATAGTGTGAGAGAGAGAGAGAAAGATAACACTAATTTATTGCATAGGGATAGTTGTCACTAAATTAACAATAACTGTAAATGATTCATGTAGAAACACAAATAATTTTTATTTAACAATTTAAGAAAAAATGCTGACAGATCATTTGAGGCAAAAGTCACACCATATGCTAGCTTGTTCGATTGGAAATACTGTCGACTTGGCTATCAAAAAAAACTTCAATCGACCTTTGAATACCTGTAATCTTACACTTGTATCTCGCAGATACAATATTAGTAAAGTACACTTCAGCGAAACATGATAAGAGACTTATATAAAAGAGGATGAAACAGAGGGAAATTTTCCCCACAAATATTGTTTGTTTAGTGCACTTATTAATCCTATAGCTGGCCGAGGTAGTTTCAGCTTTTGTTGAAACGCTATTTCCATGTTGCTAAGGTATTGGAGGTAGTACGTTAAAATTTCTATTACGATCAGCTGTCTTATACCGGTAACCTTTTTATATTTTCCTAATTCATTTGACGACACGATACAGGAATTACAAAAGAAACATACTTCAAAGCCCATTTCATCTATTTCCTCAAATCAGCACCAAAATTTGACTGACTTGAAAAAAAATAAAGCAGAGTACTCTAAATTACTAATGACAAGTGCGTGAAAAAGTATGAGTAAAAGGGTGTTTGGAAATCTGTGTTGTACAGCTTCAACAATTTTGAAACTAACAGCTCCATTTTCTCCTGTGCTTGAAAACGAAGGCCAAGGTTGGTAACACCTTATGATTTTACAAAAAATTGATTTTTTTGTTTTTGCTGTTCCCATAACCAAATCCCAGAATCGTTGAGCCAGTGTCAAGTTTGGACAAGAAAGAAATAATCTCAGTTTTTGGGCAATCAAGTTCAACCTATTGAAACATAAGTAAGTATCCAAAACATTAATGATTTCCGGCAAGGTGTTGAAAAAAAAATCGGAAATTTTTTACTACACAAGAAAAAACAATCTTCCGCATACTAAAAAATTTTACCAGTTTCTTTTGATTGAGCTGGGAGGACATTTTATTGTAAGTTGAAAGCATTTGGTTGTCAAATTGTCTCTGATGAAAACCTTGCTTTCGATCAATCACAATTGTCACAACTCTATTTACAATCTCGTTTTCTTCGATCCCTAACAAAAATTTTACGGCCTGTTTTGCAGAAGTTGAGAATTGTAGAGACTGTAATATTGTCAAAAATATTTGGCTGTGTCAGTGAAACAAAAGCTTTAGATTAACCGAACAAAAGGCATGAGCAAACTTACTTTCATCAATTTCAAGTTATTCTAACTCAATCAGAAATGGAATAGCATCTTGTGCTGATGCTGAACGTCAAAATCCAAAATGAAATGGCGGTAGTAATTTTTGACTCCAATTTCAGTTTTAATTTCTTTGTGCAAGCTTTTTCTAACATAGTAGAAAACGAACTTTCTTTCGAGATAAGACGATAGTTTACAGCATTCCTGAGGCCATCTTTTCTGAAAGATTTTTGTTGTGACAGCTCTTTTGAGCATCGTTGGCAATGCACAGTCATTAAGGCTTATATTTTTTATTAGATTCAGCTGGCGGGGGGGCTAATTTTTGCTTATCAGCTAAAGTAGCCCAAGCGGGTACTTTACTTGGTCCACTGGTCTCGTGGGGAATTAGCTCTCTGATGATATCAAAAAATCTTTTTCTGATATTAGCCAAAACTAAGATGATTAGTTGCTAACTCCGAAACATGGCATTTCTCAAATTTTTTTTTACAAAATTCTGAAAATACCAAAGTATTGTGCAGTTTAATTGGTACTGAAAACTCATATCAACGAAGAATTTCTCTACTTACGGATTTTTTAAGGCTTTTTTTTTGTCCCCCTAATATTATTGATGAAGCTCCATTGATCTTTAGCAGTACTAAGGGAGAAGATACAGCTCTAGGAGAGTTTTCCTGGTGTTATTTCAATATTTTGAAATACTTGTTAGGATGCTTACCGTATAGTGACCAATTTTTTGGCGATGAATTGAAACAAATATTTTTTCACGGCTTTTGATGTTTAAGCAGAAAACTTTTGCATTCCTCTTCAATTCTATTTTGCTCTAACAATTTTGGAATTCTTTCTGCGGATAAACTTTATTAAGAGATGCATGTTTTTCTACCGCACTTGTTAAAAGATAAACAAACATAATAAAAATATCATAAGCATTTGAAATTTCATGTACTTTGATTCATGGAAAATCTGTTTATGATTTTCCAGTACACAGTACAGAACCAAAAAGGTAAGTACCGTCAAATACAAATCTTTTAAAATCAGCAACTTTTTCGGTTAAAAACTAATCAAAGTGAGTTTTCGTTGTCTTACATTCAGGCGTAGGTACGTTTGGACTCAGTTGTTCAAATGTTCCGTTTTGGAAAGAGATGTAATCTATTTTATAATCATCCAAAAGAATTATAGGAATGTATTTGCTGGAGCAGTTATCTGTATTGGTCAATAATTGCTCTAAGAAGCCATTCTGATATAAATGGGGGGTGTTGTTTGTAATCAAAAATTATTTAGATTTGCAGTTCATTTATTTAAAAAAATGCACCAAAGTCTGACACAAAACGAGTCGTAAATTGATTTATGAAACAGTGTTTACTCTTTACAATCTATTAAGAGAAAGCTTAAGGGCACAAAAAGCATTACAAAATTCACTTTTTTTGAGTTTATTGCACTTTTATCTCATCTTATTAGTTCAAGAGTATTGGGAGCTAAAACACAATCTTTTCATTTTCCCGCAATAAAACAATAATTTTCTCATTAACAGTGACAACATTACTAAAATTTTCCTTCATCCTCAAAACACTAGTTTTCTTGGCACGAACAGGGGTCAGATCATCATTAACAAATTTAATTATATCTTTAAATGTCTTTCTTTCTTCATCAACTGATGGTTAGTATCACGTCTAAGAAATTGGCAATTTTCGGCTCTGGGCGTTTAACTCCACTTGGTAAGCGATGACATGTACTAACATCTTTTGAAGTGATTACCGCACTGGCCTTCTCAGCTTAACTCACCACCTTTGCATAGACAGACTCACCTTGCTCCTCATCCACACCAAAGATAAGAAAATTCGCCCTGCATCCGTACTGCTCAAGGCTGTCAGCCTCTATGACTGAAGTCATGTCCTCCACAGAAGAGCAACTCTTAGAGCAACTCTTCTACTCTAGGTCAAGGACCACACAGAAACCCCCTAAAAATGGCCCTGTATCTTGAGGATGACTGTTGTCACCCATATGATGCAGCCATTTCCATCAATCCCTGGCCCTGTACAGCCCTGGCCCAGAAGACATGAATGCTGTCTTCTTTCAATAAAGTTATCACAACAATTCTTAAAAAAAATTTATAAATTTATTTCTTTTAGAGAAAGCTTAAGGGCACAAAAAGCATCACAAAATTCACTTTTTTTGAGTTTATTGCACTTCTATCTCATCTTATTAGTTCAAGAGTATTGGGAGCTGCCTTTCATAGGGACTTTTTATCATCTGCCGTCAACTGGCTTTCTGGTATACCCACAAAAGCAAAAGCAATTTTCCATGTCATAAAGAAAAAACTTCAGTTGCATACGCTTTTTAGATACGTTTTGATAAATAATATGAGCAGCGCGTAATTTTTGTTTATCTGCCTTCAACGCTTTGAAAACTTTTAAAAAGCAGTTTCAGGGCCCGGATTTCGCTCAAGGTCACCAAAATGGTTCAAAAAAAGTTCAGCATACAAAAAACGGCAATGAGCAAACTGATGCGTCCGATAACCCAATGTTTCAAAAATCACACATTCTATCATACCTCAGAGAATGGCTCCTTATCCAATTTTTGGAACTTGTATAGATTTTCAAACACAATCTTTTCATTTTCCCGCAATAAAACTATAATTTTCTCATTAACAGTGACAACATTACTAAAATTTTCCTTCATCCTCAAAACACTAGTTTTCTTGGCACGAACAGGGGTCAGATCATCATTAACAAATTTTTTAATATCTTTAAAGGTCTTTTTTTCTTCATCAACTGATGGTTAGTATCACGTCTAAGAAATTGGCAATTTTCGGCTCTGGGCGTTTAACTCCACTTGGTAAGCAATGACATGTACTAACATCTTTTGAAGTGATTACCGCACTGGCCTTCTCAGCTTAACTCACCACCTTTGCATAGACTGACTCACCTTGCTCCTCATCCACACCAAAGATAAGAAAATTCGCCCTGCACCCGTACTGCTCAAGGCTGTCAGCCTCTATGACTGAAGTCATGTCCTCCACAGAAGAGCAACTCTTAGAGCAACTCTTCTGCTCTAGGTCAAGGACCACACAGAAACCCCCTAAAAATGGCCCTGTATCTTGAGGATGACTGTTGTCACCCATATGATGCAGCCATTTCCATCAATCCCTGGCCCTGTACAGCCCTGGCCCAGAAGTCATGAATGCTGTCTTCTTTCAATAAGGTTATCGCAACAATTCTTACCAAAAAAATTTATAAATTTATGACCACGAATTCCTAATTAAATTATAATGGGAATTAAGCTGCTGTAATTCCAATATTAAATAACAGAAGGAATAGATCTAAAAATAGAAATCTATGTTCCAAATAATTTTGAACTTCAGGTCAAAAACTTGCTTCAGTTATAAATAAGGCTGGTACGATACTCTTGAACTTCAAACAAATCAAAACAGCAAGAAGGAATTAACAAAAAAATTTAACTGATCAATAAAACTATAGAAGGTGTTTAGAAAACCGCCAACTTCATATCAAAAAGTAAGCTACCGTGAAAGTGTGAATATCAAAAACAGAAGTCAAACTTCTAAAACGGAGGTTAATGAATAAAACGGAGGTTAATGAGGTAAAAATAAAAATTAAAAGTTCAAATCACGCAACAAACTTGCTTCGGCTATAAAAGCTGACGGTAGAATACCAGAAACGACTCAATGCAACAAACTGCTGAGGTAACCATTTTGTTTTGGCTAAATAAACCGCACGAAAAGCTACCAGAAACAACTCGAAGTAAAAACGAAATT